>NW_026973717.1:490000-650551 GCF_035594125.1 Scylla paramamosain
TGACTTGAATTCCTTCAAGAAGGAGGTTTCAAGACACTTATTCATCAATTTTTGACTACTGCTTTGACCCTTTTATGGGACTGGCATTTCAGTGGGCATTTTTTTTATTGGATTTTTGTTGCCCTAGGCCAGTGTCCCTCCTACATGAACTGTTTACTTCCTGAAGGGTTGGATGTCTATGAAAAGACCTGGAAAAGTACAGGGTGGTATTATCAGCGTAGGAGTGGATAGGACAAGAAGTTTGGTTTAGAAGATCATTGATGAATAATAGGAAGAGAGTAGATGACAGGACAGAACCCTGAGGAACACCACTGTTAATAGATTTAGGAAAGGACAGTGACTTTTTACCACAGCAACAATAGAACAGTCAGAAAAGAGACTTGAGATGAAGTTACAGAGAAAAGGATAGAAGCCATATGTGGGTAGTTTGGAAATCAAAGCCTTGTGGCAGACTCTATCAAAAGCTTTTGATATGTCTAAGGCAACAGCAAAAATTTCATCAAAATCCCTAAAAGAGGATGATCAAGACTCAATAAGGAAAGCCAAAAGATCACCAGTAGAACAGCCTTGACAGAACCCATACTGGCAATTAGATAGAAGGTTGTGAAGTGATAGATGTTTCAGAATCTCATTGTTGAGGATAGATTCAAAACTTTAGAAAGGCAAGAAATTAAAGCAATAGGACTGTAGTTTGAGGGATTAGAATGGTCATCCTTTTTAGGGACAGGCTGAATGTAGGCAAACTTTCTGCAAGAAGGAAGAGTAGATATTGATAGACAGAGTTGAAAGAATTTGACTTGGCAAGGTGCAAGCACAGAGGCACAGTTTCATTGAACAATAATAGGAGGGAGTCCATCACATCCATAAGCCTTCCAAGGGTTTAGGCCAATGAGACCATAGTAAATATCACTGCAAAGGATTTTAATGATGGGTAGAATGAAGTAGTCAGAGGGTGGAGGAGAGGGAGGAACAAGCTCTGAATCATCCAAGGTAAAGTTTTTAGCAAAGGTTTGAGTGAAGTGTTCAGCTTTAGAAATAGATTAGATGGCAGTGGTGCCATCAGCTCGAAATAAAGGAGGGAAAGATGAAGAAGCAAAGTTATTGGAGATGTTTTTGGCGAGGTGCCAGAAGTCATAAGAGGAGTTAGATCTTGACAGATTTTGACACTTGCTGTTAATGAAGAACAGACACTTGTTTAAATCATGGTGATACAGGTTGGTCCAGTTGGACAAAGCCTGTGTTAACTTGTGCTTTACTGGAAATGAACAGGTCAGACTTGATTATATTTACACTGTTTATGTATATGTACATATAAAGAACTTATTTGTCAATATGATATAGAACTAAATTTTGATATGTAAAAAAAAAAAAAAAAAAAAAAAAAAAAAAAAAAAAAAAAAAAAAAAGGCCTTTTTTTTGTTTGTTTTTATTATTTTTTTTTTTTTTAATTGGGGGTGAGTTTTTTAATGCCAACCCTTCTCATGGCCTCATACTACACTTCAGGAACCCTGTCACTGGTTTACCTCTGTTGCTTCATTATGAGACTGCTCCCTACTTCACAGCTACTCTAATCCTGAGACTACAGCAGATGCAGGGTGCTTCCTATAGAGTGTCCCACACTCCAACTATGTCCATACACTAATGGGCACCACACCCCCTCCCAAGAGTTGACAAGACTGCATCATTTTCATACACTCACCACTGTTACTCTCCATTCACTTCTTCACACACAATTGCTTTCTTGCCTTGACAAGTCTGTATACACTTATGTTTATATAAAAAAGGAATATTTACTCACCCTCTCTAGTTCTGCAACCTTTTGCATGCGTCCGTCCAACTCTCTCCGGATAGCTGCAGCTTGTTCATCTTGGCTGTCCAGCTGGTAATATAAACAAGGATAGTCAAAGGTAAGAAGGTAATGAAAAATAGAACACCAACCTAATTTTCTTCCATCTCACTTTGACTTTACTCTTAGACCTCATACCTAACTCCTCTAACTATTGAAAATTCTTCAGCTATTTAACTTTCAAAGTGGAGCACATCCTGATTCATTTCCTTTTTGTGAAGATATCCATTCTTGGAGATCTCAGTGTTCACCACCAGCTTTGGTTATCACCTCCCTTCACTGACCAATCAAGTGAGCTTATGTTAAACTTTGCTATCCTTCATGACCTAAAGCAATTAGTGTAACACCCTCTCCATCTTGAAGATATGACCAACATTCTCGATCTTTTCCTAACATCTAATTTTGTTACTGTCTTCTCTTCTGGGCTCCTCCTATCTTAACCTCATATTTGTACCTTGCCCTGTCACTCCAAATCCTCCTCAAGATCCTCCAGAGCCAAGGTGCCTCTGATGTTTTGCCTCATTAATAAGGGAGACCTGAAGAGGCATTATTGTGATTTACGACTGAATAATTACTGCTTCCATGTAAGGGAACCATCTCTGTATTTCTGAGTCAAGTATACATGACTAATTCATCTCCATGTTGTTAATAAAGTCTGGTTTGGCATAAATATGGAATTATAAAATTCAAATACATTTTTTTTTTTATTTCAGGACAATAGTATATAAATAAAAATAAAAATTAAGAAACCAAGTGATGGGTAAGATGGCCCCACCAGCACAGCAGCAGCAGCAACAGCCAGACTTGGAAACTAGACTAACAGAATCCAGATATCATATATAGAGGCAGGGCAAACTAAGAACTGAGGAACATATGAGCATAAAAAAAAAATGGGGAGAACACAATCAAATATACCAACACCATTTATCTAATTTCAAAAGGAAAACCATATAACCTATAACTCTCACATTCTCTACATAATTACCTATTCAAAGGAGGATTGGTGTTGCTATTTTTGCTCCAATATACATGTTTGTCATCAAAACCTAACTTTTCTTTTTATGATCTTAAAAATAACTATTATTGATACATGCTATATCAGAACATATATACTTCAAACAGGAATTAATAATTTCTAAAATATTTTCCACAACATATTTTGTCTAACATGGATTACTTGAGAAGTTTTTTCATGTATTATTCAGCTGATCACAAAATACATAGTTAAATCACATAGTAAATGATAGAGTAGTGAAGTACAAAGTGCCCACCTGAAGTGCATTGAACAGCAGCTGGTGCTCAAATTTCTTGATGCCTAAGATTTGCTGAAACATGTCAAAGAGTTGCTCTTTAGGCATAATGAGCTCACTGTTGAGCGGTTGCTGCATCCGACCTGGCCTCTTGCTATCTTCTTCACCTGCTGAATCAAGAATAATCTAATCAATCCTTTGAACTAAAGCAGTGTGTGACTAAACAGCAGAAGAAAGGAATTCTGAAATTTGATCCAGTAACTGAAAACATACAAACTTGAGTGACAACACTGGAGGCAGGTTATTTTTAGGTAGCAGTAACATGATTCTGAAGCCACACAGGGTACTCATCACCAGCCAGTATTAACTTTGCTTCATTACACAACCAGTATTAACTTTGCTTCATTACACAATCTCAGTGTTCTGTGTTACTGCTCAAGACAAAACATTTTGTAGGGACAATGAAAATAGCCTCTCCCTGGACATGAAGGCAGAAACCTGTGGCACCACCTCAGTTTTAACAGAGGTGGATGTCAGTGTAGAAGGCAAGTCAAACAAAAACTGTCACTAAAGCAACAAGATCACATATATTGATGTTGATAAATTGAGGTAGAAGAGCTTCAAATTGATATATTGTTGCAAAATGGATAACAAGAGAAATTACCAGTATAGCTTGGATGATGGCTCATTATAAATAACTATGACTATGGGTAATATCTAAGTGCTTAAAATGTCAAATGGAATGAAAATCAAACACTGATTAGAGCTGCAAAATATACTGGAAGTATCTAGGCATATGAACAAAAGTTAATCATTAGCACTGATAAACAATGTAATTTAGAAGACCAAAGCAATATGAAAAAAATAACTAGGTCACACAAATCAAGACTGGATAGAACAAGTAGCCAAAAAGGTGTGCAAGATGGGAGATATCAATGCTTCCTGATAAAGTGATCCTATCATCACCCAATGGAGATACTTGTGCAAGGGAGAGAAATTAAAGCACATAACCAAGAAATATACATCTAAAACTACAAAGATCCTTAAAGGAAGAATATGAATATCAATAGTTAAGAAGAGAAATCAATTTATCTACTGCAAAAAATGAGAATAATAATTAAAAAATAGAAACTATAGATATAACACATAATTATCTAGCATAAATATTCATAATCATCAGAAATTAGAGAGGGATGGCTTGACTTTACTTATGAAGAAACACAAGAAGTGAAAGCAGATGCTTAGTCACAGTTTTTGTGATCATCACAGGGAGCAAACCTTCCACCACCAACAACAGTTTTGTTGTGACAAAACACTTTTGTGTCTTTATATTATTACTAAGGAAAGATGCTTCATACTATGATCATCAATAAGTAAGATGTATTACTATGAATATCATTTGATTCACAAGTAGCCTCTGAAAAAAAAAGTAGATGAATGGGGATAGGTAATCCAAACACAATAAAGGTAAAAAGTCTAGTCATTCACAAATTTGGCAAAAGATTAATTTTTTTTTCTTTTCTTTTGTGTGTGTGTGTGTGTGTGTAATTACCTAGTTGTAATTTACAGGGCCTGATCTATGCTCATGTGGTCCCGTCTCCATATCTACACTTGTCCATCTTTTCCTGGAAGTTGTGTACACTTGTTACTGATACTACCTCCTCACTTAGCTTGCTCCAAACTTTCCCATTTTATATGCCCATTTTAGTCTCCTCACTTTTTTCCCATTTCTATTACAAGACATTTTTTTTTCACATTAAATTCCATCTCCCATTTCTTACCCCCATCCCAAATTTTATTCAAATTATCTTATAGAATTTCACAATCTTTGTTGTTTCTTATATGTCTTTGTGATTTTGCATCACCTGCAAGCTAACTCATGTAACTCTTTACTACTTCAGGCATATCATTTATGTTGATTAGGAAAAGTATTGGTGCTAGCAATGATCTTTGTGGTACTCCACTATTTACTTTTCTCCATTTTGATTTTACATCTTTTACTACTGTTCTCATTTTTCTTCCCTTAAGTAGCCTTTCATCCTGTTTAATATTTTTCCTATTTAATCCTCCCACATTTTCTAGCTTCCATAGTAGCCTGTAGAGGGGGAACTTTGTCCAAAGTTTTTTTTTAGATCTAAATACACACAGTCTACCCATCCATCCCTCTCCTATGTTATATCAGTCACTTTTGAATAGAAGCTCATCAAATTTGTTATATATGATCGTTTTTGTCTAAAGCCATACTGTTTTCCTGTTATTATATCATGCTTCTCTAGAAATTTTGTCCACTGCTTCTTTATCACTTTTTCACAGATCATACATACTATGTTGGTCATTGATACTGGTCTATAGTTTAGTGGTTCTTCTTTCTTTACACTTTTATAAATTGGCACTATGTCTGCTCTCTTCCATTCCCCAGGCACTCTTCAAGTTGATAATGAGAACTTTTTTTATGTCATATACTGGTTCAATTAAATATGTGTATTTACATAGTTTACCTAGTTGTGGTTTACAGGAGGGAAGTAATGTCATAGTATCCCATCTCTGTATCTATCTAGTTTGGTCTTGAAAGCATTGACAGTTTCAGCATTTACAATTTCTTCACTGAGTTCATTCCATTTCTTTACACTTCTGTGAGGAAAACTATACTTCTTAATGTCTTCTACAGTTAACTTTCTTCAGCTTCTTATTGTGTCCCCTTGTACTCTGTGTGTCTAGATTTATAAAACCTTCTTTGTCCACATTTTCCATACCATTTTATCATTCTACAAATGTTTATTAAATCTCCTCTCTCTCTCTCTCTCTCTCTCTCTCTCTCTCTCTCTCTCTCTCTCTCTCTCTCTCTCTCTCTCTCTCTCTCTCTCTCCTATTTTCAAGAGTAGGAATTTCCAGCATTCTTAATCCCTCTTCATAGGTTGATTTACTCAACTCCAGAACCATCTTAGTGACTGCTCTGTGTACTCTTTCTAATTTTATAATATTCCTCTTTGTATGAGGAGACCAAACAACTGCCATATATTCCAATCTTGGTCTTATCATGGAAATCAACAACTTTTTTAATAATTTCTTTATCCAAATATGAGAATGCCATTCTTACTCTTTTTAACAAATTCATCGTCTCTCCAGTAATTTTATCAATGTGTCTGTCCAGAGTCAAATTTTCAGTAACTGTTACTCCCAAATCCACTTCCTCTTTTGACTTCTTTAACTTCACACCTTCCATCTCATAATGATATTGTATTCTTTTCTTACTCTTACTAAACTCCATTACTTTACATTTACTTAAACTGAATTCCATTTACCAAGATTTACTCCATCTATTTATCTTATTTAAATCATCTTGCAGTACTATACAGTCATTTACATTTTCTACCCTTCTCATCAGCTTAGCATCATCTGCAAATAAGTTCATATAACTAACTATTTCTTCATTTTATGTCATTCACATATATTACAAACATTATCAGTCCCAATACTGACCCTTATGGGACACCAACAGTTACTTTCAGCCAAGATGAATTTTGGTCTTGTATTACAGTTCTCATCTCTCTACCATCCAGATAATCCTTCATGCACTCCAACAGTCTTCCTCCAGTTTCTTCATAATTTTTTATCTTCCATAGCAATCTTCGGTGTGGTACTTTGTCAAATGCCTTCTTCAAGTCTAAGTAGACACCATCCACCCATCTGTCTCTCTCCTGCACAATATTGACTATCCTAGTCAAGGACACTGATCTATAATTTAGTGGATTTTCCTTATTTCCTCCTTTATATATTGATGTAATATTTGCTCTCTTCCAATCTTTTGGTACTCTTCCTTGTGATAGTGATGTCACTGCTAGACTGTGAATTTTATCAGCCAGTTGTTCTTTACATTCCTTCAATATCCAGTTTGATACTCCATCTGGACCAGTTGCTTTATTTATTTCAAGTTCTTCCATCATCTTAAGTATTTCTTCATAACTGACTGGGACTGTACTTAGTATATTCCTCACCAACTTATCCCTTCCAGCATCAAACTCCCCTTCCACAGTAAACACTGATCTGAAACTATTCATAACATCTGCCATGTCCTGTGCATCATCATAGATTTTTCCTTCAACATTCAGTCTTGATACACCTTCCTTCTTTTTCATCTTCCCATTAATATATCTACAGAATAGTTTGGGTCAATTTATACAATTATCTAATATATCTCTTTCATAGTTTCTTCTCTCCATTCTTACTATCTCAATGTACTTGCTTTTAGCATCAATATATTCCTCCTATCTGCTCTCAGTTTTCCTCTTCTTCCATCTATCCCAAGCATTTGTGTGTGTGTGTGTGTGTGTGTGTGTGTGTGTGTGTGTGTGTGTGTGTGTGTGTGTGTGTGTGTGTGTGTGTGTGTGTGTGTGTGTGTGTGTCTGTGTGTGTGTATTTACCTAGTTGTATTGTACAGGGTATGAACCAAAGCTCATTTTGTCTTGTCTCCATAACCATATTTATCTTGTTTCTCTTTAAACATGTGTACACTGTTTGCCACAACCACCTCTTCCTTCAAATCATTCCAGGTTTCAATAGTTCTACACCAGAAGCTGCATTTCTTGATGTCATATGAACAGCCACTCTTCTTTATTTTATTCCCATGCCTCCTCATTCATCTCTCTCCCTCCTCCATCTGTGGTATCAAGTAATTTTTGTCTATTCTTTCTATATTGTTTACTAAGTTGTACATTGTTATCAGGCCTTCTTTTTCTCTTCTCTCTTGCAGTGTTAGTAAACTCATCTCTTGAAGTCTTTCTTCATGGTTTAAGTCTTTCAATTCTAGTACCATCTTTGTCGCTATCCTCTGTATTCTTTCCAGTTTCCATATATCTTTTTATCTCTGTGGAGCCCAAACTACTACTGCATATTCCAATTTAGGACATATGCTTGTTATAATTTTCTTCATCATTTATTTATCTAAATAGTTAAACACCACATTAATGTTTGTTAACAAGCTATATGTAGAGCCGAATATAATCTTTATTTGTCTTTCAGGTGATAGTGTGCTGTGGATCATTACTCCCAAATCTTTTTCTTCATTACTTTTTGTTATTATTTCTCCTCCCATTTTGTACTTCCATGAAGGTCTCTTTTTACTTTTCCTATTTCCAACACATGGCATTTTCTGTATTAAATTCTAGTTTCCATCTTTGGCTCCATGCATGTATCTTGTCAATATCCTTTTGTAACTCCTTGCAGTCATTTTCATCCTTTATTTTTTCACTATTTTTGCATCATCAGCAAACAGGTTTATATAATTATTTAGATCCTCTGTCATATCATTTACATATATTTGAAACATAATAGGTGCCAACGCAGATCTTGCAGTACCCCACTTGTCACTTTCCACCAAGTTGAATTAGTGTCTCTGATTATTGTTCTCATTTCCCTCCCTTGTAAGTAATCCTCCATCCATTTCAATGTTGCTCCTTTTAGTCCTCCTCCATTCTCTAACTTCCACATGAGGCTTTTGTGGGGAGCTTTATTGAATGCTTATCTGAGATCCAGGTATACTACACCAACCCATCCATCCTTTTCTTGCACTCTCATATAGAAACTCAGAAGATTTGTGACACAGGATCTCCCTTTCCTGAATCCAAATTGCTTTTCTGTAAATATTGTTTCATCTTTTAGATATTCCACTCATCTGTCTTTAATTACTATTTCACAAGCCTGCTTACAATACTTGTTAGTGACACCAGTCTACAATTTAATGCTTCCATTTTATTTCTCCCCTTGTATATTGGCACTATGTTAGCTCTTTTCCATTCCCTTGGTACTTTTCCTTCTCTCAACAAGCTGTTAATTATATTCCATATGGGTTCCTCCATTTGTTCTCTGCATTATTTTAATATGTATGCATTTATTTTATCTGGTCTCATAGCTTTTCCAACATCCAGCTCTTCCAACAGCCTCTTGATTTGTTGTCTCTTTACTTGTATCTCCTGTATTCCTTCATTCTGTGATGCCACTTTTGGTGCCACAAATTTGATTTCCTTTGTAAATAGAGACTGAAAGCTCTTATTCATTAGTTCACTCATCTCCTCAGTGGTTCCATAAATTCTCCCTTCCCTTTTTAACTTGTTTATGCCATCCTTATGCTTCATTTTCCTGTTTATGTATCTGTAGAAGTTTGGATCCTTCCTTACGTTTTTCCTACTATTTTTCCTACTATGTCACTTTCAAAGTTTCTTTCTTCTTCTCTTCTTACTACTACTTACTTCTTCTTTTTCTATAGTATATTCATTCCTTGCCTTTCTGTATTCTTCTCTAGCACAGTGGAACCTTGGTTACCGAACATCTCCCTATTTGAACAAAAATCTTAACTCATAATTGCTTCAGTTGCCATACCATAATTTGGTTTTAGAACAAAATTACTTGATTTCAAATACTACAAGACGTAGTAAAAGCAGCCATATATTACTAATTTATATTTCTATAAAAATTTCTTTCATTTTTATATATTTGGAGGAGAGACTCAGAGGGAAAGACAGTAAATCAATCTTTGAAGTAAGTTAAATGTGATCCTGTTGAAGATGTTGAAGAACCTTGATGTAAACAAACAAGGTTCTGCACTCTGGAGTTATCCTGAGCCTCCTGTGGCTCTCTCTATGACCCACAATGCCAGAAGTACTGCACAACTGCATTTTCCCAGTAGCTTTTTCCAGCAGCAAGATGTTTAAGTGTTATGATCACCTTAATTTTGGTGGTAAATGGGTTGCTCTTCTCTGTGTCACTCTGTAAGGCTTTCCTCACTAGATCAGTGACAAAGACCTGCATGGTCTAAATAATATCTTTTGATGAATTCTATGTCATTAAGTTTATTCAACACATCCTTTCTGGAGAGAAAAAAAAAAAAATCCTAAATTGGAGATGTGGAGCAGCCATCTTAGCAGTGGGAGTGTTGATCATTACCCGCTAAGACATGGTGGATGGGTGTCTGAAAACGGATGAATCTATTTTACAATGATTCCTATGGGGAAAATAATTTCGGTTTTTTAACATTTCAGATTTCGAACTGGATTCAGGAATGAATTAAGTTCCAAAACCAAGGTTTCACTGTATTTCAGTTCAGTTGTCTCATCATTTTCTTCCATGCCCTGTCCTTTTTCTCTTTTCCTTCTATACACCTGGCATTATACCATTCATGTTTCCCAATTTTCACTTTATAACTTGGCACAAACTATTGCACCCCCCTCTCTATACTTGCTCAAAAATATCTCATATTTTTCTTGCACTACTATACCTTCAAATAGCTTTTTCCAGTTAACTTTTCCATAAAGTTTATTAAACTCTGAACTGTACTGTACTGTTCTTTCCTGTGCAACACTTTTTCCTCCTGTGGTACTAATTCTATTATCACATGATCACTTCTTCCCATTGTGCTCAAACAATGTATACTTGGTTTACTTTCTGCAGTTTTTGTAAACATAAAGTCTAACTGTGATGGTTCTTCTTGTCCTCTGCATCTTGTAGGCTCGTTCACCCATTGTCTCATTATATTAATCATCATGGTTTGCATTAGTTCATTGCTCCATGACCCAACATTTTCTTTCACTTCCATTTCCTTCCAGTTAATTCCTGATGTGATGAAGTTGCCTACTAAAGAGCACTTTGTTACTTTTCTTTATCATTTCCTTTATAATATTTTTTGTTTCTAGTTTCATACTTTTAAATTTATTGATCTCCCATGCATTAGTTTTTTGTGGTATGTAAGTCACAATAATTTTCCTTTTTCACTTCCTTTGATCTTAATCACAACACTCAATGTTTTCACCATTCCATCACCATATTCTACTTCCTCAACAACAATATCCTCTTTTACCAATATCATCACTCCTACTCCCTTTCCTTTTCTGTCTCTCCTCCATGTGCTATATCCTTCCTTTGCAAATCCCAACTTTATTTCCTCTTTTAGTTTGGTTTCTGTTAAACATACTACATCTGGTTTATTGTTCTTTAACTAGTCTTTTAAGTTCCAATAGGTTCAACAACAAAACATTACTTCTACTCCCTTTCCTTTTCTGTCTCTCCTACATGTGCTATATCCTTCCTTTGCAAATCCCAACTTTATTTCCTCTTTTAGTTTAGTTTCTGTTAAACATACTATATCTGGTTTATTGTTCTTAAAGTAGTCTTTAAGTTCCAATTGGATTGACACCAAAAGATCTAAATTAGTATACATAATCTTTAAACTTCTGCTTGGTGACCTTGCATGGCATTTTTGTGCCACCATTTCCTCACTTTCATGTCTACAATGTTCCAGCTGAATCTTCTTGCTTGTTCCTGTGTTCTCTCCTCATTTTTTGACTGGGTCTCTACTCTCAGTTCTTTCAGTTTACTTCTCTCTTTTTCATTCATGTCTCTTTTTATCTATGTTTTCTTCATTCCCTCTACTTTTGCCAATTTTCCTGTTCTTTGCAAGAAATGTTCTGCTGCTGTTTGTAACATGAATCTTATTTTTCATTGGCCTTGTTCCATTTTCGTCATACTTTTCAATCCTGTACGTGTGTGTGTATTTACCTAGTTGTATTTACCTAGTTGTATTGTACTGGGCACAAGCCAAAGCTCATTTTGTCCTGTCTCCATAACCATATCTATCCAGATTCTCTTTAAACATGTGTACAATGTTTGCCACAACCATCTCTTCCTTCAAGAGAGAGAGAGAGAGAGAGAGAGAGAGAGAGAGAGAGAGAGAGAGAGAGAGAGAGAGAGAGAGAGAGAGAGAGAGAGAGAGAGAGAGAGAGAGAGAGAGAGAGAGAGAGAGAGAGAGAGAGAGAGAGAGAGAGAGAGAGAGAGAGAGAGAGAGAGAGAGAGAGATTGGCTGAAGGTGGAAGAACATATCCTTTGAAATTCAAGCAGGCCACAGTGCATAAGATAAGGAACAAACTGGGGAAAAAGAAAAGCTGAACAAAGCAAAACTTTCTCCTAAACTGTTTACTGTGCTGTAAGAGGAAATCTGCAGAACTTAGAGTGGGAAGAAGCATGAACTTAGATATATGGAGAATGTCTAAATAATCTCAGATGTAGAGATTATTTGTTCTGATGAGTGTATCTATAAATGAACTGCAGCAGATGGTTTTCATCAAAGGAAGCCAGAAGGGGGCCTGGAGATGATTATGAAATAAAAGTAGTAATGTTCAACAATTACAAATGCACCCTGAAATCAAATTAGTATGAATTAGTACACTACTTGACATTAAATTAGTCTGCCTGGGGCAAGGCTGACTAATTCAGTGTTAAATTTTGCTTCACACTTAAGGAGACTTTAAATCATGCAATACATTAACCTGCCTACACAGAGTGGCATATTAGTAGGGACTTCTGAGTCAGCCAAGCAAGACACAACCAGTTGTTGTCTTGCCAGTGTGCTTAACAGTCGCTTGAATATAGCAGGGGTCAAGAGAGTCGCTACTGGGCCAACAGTACACATTTTCACCCCCATTGTTTATGACTGATTCATCACTCCACAGTACTCCTAGCCACTTTTCTGCAGTCAAAACCATATATTTTTCTGCAAAAGTGACCCTATTAGTTTTCTACCTAAGAGTCAAAAGGGATTTCTTCACTGGGCAATGGCTGGTGGAGATGCACCTATTAATGTTTCTCACAAAGCATTCACCAAATGTATATAGGTTGCTTTCTTTTCTTTCCTTGTTGTCACATGTGGGTATGACTCTAACTCATGCTATACAATAACCTGGGAGTGAATATCTGTCTTCTTGGCCTTACCAGGCCTCTCCTTGTGGATACAGATTGTGTGGGTGCCAGATGCTCCTTGGACACACAATAATCTGTTCAGAGATTGCCTTTGTTTGAAGACCAGATCTCTTTAGGGCAATGATCTCGGCACTGGTCTGTGCACTTAAGTCCTTTTCCTTGCCCATGTTGACAACATATTGGGGTGAAAGGGCACAGATGTGCAGGTTGAGTGGGAGCACAAACAGGATGGTGCAGCGAACAGAGCACTGAATGGGCTTTGCTTGGTGGGCTCAGACACTGCTACTACTACACCACTCTGTGTATGCAGCATAATGCACTGGCATAAGTTCAAGTCACTCTTAAGGGTGGAGGAAAATTTGACATTGAATAAGTCACCCTCAATCCAGACAGGGTGGAGGAAAATTTGACATTGAATAAGTCAGCCTCAATCCAGACAGACTATTTCAATATTAAGAACTGTAGTATCCATAAACATTACCAATCTAGAACAGAAAATAAAGATGTCTAGAATATGAAAATTATACCAAAAGAAGTAGTAAAGTGAATAACTTGAAATATGCTTCTGAAGAAGAGTGAGAGGACAGAGCAGGATAACAGCTACAACTCTGACAAATTCAACAGCTAAAAACAAGATGGCTAAGAATCATCTAAATATTTAAATACTCAACATCTCAAGAATGAGTGATTTTCAAAGGTTATTAGACACTATATTATTGACCAGAATACTACAAATACATGTAGATTTAACTCAAATGAAAACACTGCAATTAAGATACTATTTTTGTGTTTAATGATAATAGCTCTTAAATTGTGTGCAGTCTTAGTATACAGTTTTCAACAATAACAGTGCTAGGAAAACTAGGCTTATTAATCATTGCCATCGGCAAGGAACATCAGCAGCAGTGAGAGCAGTAACACAGAAAAGGTCATTCTGTATCCTTACCTTTAATTATCATGTCAAACTTGGCCATCCAGGAGGTGAGCACAGTCTCCTTACTGAGACTGTCAATTTCCGGGAGGGACCTGTAGGGAGAGAACAGAGGCACCATAAGACATGTGACCCCTACTATGCTATAGGGATGACAAAGACATACAAAGCAAATTAATCTGTACAAATCAAATTGATGTGATGTTATTCAGTGTGTCTGTTTCCATTCTCTGATTACTGTATTTCCCGGCGTCAATAAAAATGTCTTGGAGAAAGTTACGTTTTCATAGGCTCATCCTAAGCAAGGTTATCTATGTTTGACAGTAATCTGAACTCCTCAGTATGGTCTCACAATGAGGTGCATAAATTATAATTGGTTCAAGTAGTACATAAATTAAAGTATAAAAAAATCTAGGCATTAACAAAAACCCATTTCCATATGGGTAGTCAAAGGAGGAGGCAGTAGACACCTGCCGAAACGATAATTACTCCCAGTGAGGTCTAAAGCACTGTTCAGGGGGTGCTGTGAACTTATCATTAAACCCAGCTGTGACCTCACTGAACGTTGTGTTTGTGTCTCACAACACAAGGGGCAGTCACAGCCTGCCCTCTAAAGACAACTCTCTTCCTCCACACAAAACTACAAGCACCTAATAACACACACACCCTTCACTCAAAAATTTCAAAATCATCATGGCGACTCCTACACCAGCCTCGGAGTCCCCATCTGGGGAGGGGACCATAAATGTCCCCAGGTTGGATTGCCTTTCTGTTGATGACCCTAAGTGTCTTGACACCCCCCCTCAACTTTTTCTTCATTAACTTCTGCAACATTCGCAGTCTAAGATCTAATTTTCAATCTGTAAAACACCACCTCTCTTCTTCTAAGCCACCTCATCTTTTCCTCACTGAAACTCAGGTGTCTGAGGCAACTGACAGTAGCCCCTTTTATGTTCCCTTCTACTTTCTCTATCCGCATTTTCAATCCATAGCTGGATGTTGCATTTATGTGCACAATGACTTAACTTGCTCTCGTGCCCACGCTCTTGAATCTTCTGAGTTTTCCACCATCTGGCTACGACTACAGAGTCACTCTCAAATTAAATTTATCTGTGCTGTATACCTTTCACCTAACTCTTCTGACTATAAGAAATTCTTTGACTACTTAACTTCTAAAGTGGAGCACATTCTGACCCTCTTCCCTTTTGCAGAGATCTCCATTCTTGGAGACTTCAATGTTCACCACCAGCTTTGGCTTTCCTCTCCCTTCACTGACCATCCCGGAGAACTAGCCTTCAACTTTGCTATCCTCCACAACCTAGAGCAAATGGTGCAACACCTTACTCGTATTCCTGACCATCTTGGAGATACGCCCAACATTCTTGAACTTTTCCTGACCTCTAATTCTTCTGCTTATGCTGTCACCCTTTCTTCTCCATTGGGCTCCTCTGATCACAATTTCATATCTCCTATCACTCCAATCCCCCCTCAGGATCCCCCTAAGCGAAGGTGCCTCTAACGTTTTGCCTCTGCTAGTCAGGGGGACCTGAGGAGGTATTTTGCTGATTTTCCTTGGAATGACTACTGCTTCTGTGTCAGAGACCCATCTTTGTGTGCTGAGCACATAACAGAGGTGACAGTATCTGGCATGGAGGCGTACATTCCTCACTCTTTTTCTCGACCTAAATCTTCCAAACCTTGGTTTAACACAGCTTGTTCTCGTGCTATACATGATAGAGAGGTTTCTCACAAAAAGTACTTGAGCCTTCCATCACCAGAATCTCATGAACTTTATATTTATGCCCGGAACCATGCCAAGTCTGTTCTCCAACTAGCCAAAAACTCCTTCATTAACAGAAAGTGTCAAAACCTTTCAAGATCTAACTCCCCTCATGACTTCTGGCATCTAGCCAAAAATATCTCCAATAACTTTGTTTCTTCTTCTTTCCCTCCTATATTTCAACCAGATGGCACCACTGCTATCACATCTATTTCTAAAGCTGAACTCTTCGCTCAAACCTTTGCTAAAAACTCTACCTTGGATGATTCTGGGCTTGTTCCTCCCTCTCCTCTGCCCTCTGACTACTTCATGCCACCTATTATAATTCTTCATAATGATGTTTTCCATGCCCTTGCTGGCCTAAACTCTCGGAAGGCTTATGGACCTGATGGGGTCCCTCCTATTGTTCTCCAAAACTGTGCCTCCATGCTTGCATCTTGCCTAGTCAAACTCTTTCAGCTCTGTCTGTCAACATCTAACTTTCCTTCTTGCTGGAAGTTTGCCTACATTCAACCTGTTCCTAAAAAGGGCGACCGTTCTAATCCCACAAACTACAGTCCTATTGCTTTAATTACCTGCCTATCTAAAGTTTTTTAATCCATTCTCAACAGGAAGATTCTTAAACATCTATCACTTCACAACCTTCTATCTGATTGCCGGTATGGGTTCTGTCAAGGCTGCTGTACTGGTGATCTTCTGGCCTTCCTTTTTTTTTTTTTCTTTTTTTTTATGTATGAAGGATACTGGCCAAGGGCAACAAAAATCTAATAAAAAAATGCCCACTGAAATGCCAGTCCCATAAAAGGGTCAAAGCAGTGGTCAAAAATTGGTGGATAAGTGTCTTGAAACCTCCCTCTTGAAGGAATTCAAGTCATAGGAAGGTGGAAATACAGAAACAGGCAGGGAGTTCCAGTTTACCAGAGAAAGGGATGAATGATTGAGAATACTGGTCTCTGTAACTTCATCTCAAGTTTCCTTTCTGACCGTTCTATTGCTGCTGTGGTAGACGGTCACTGTTCTTCTCCTAAATCTATTAACAGTGGTGTTCCTCAGGGTTCTGTCCTGTCACCCACTCTCTTCTTATTATTCATTAATGATCTTCTAAACCAAACTTCTTGTCCTATCCACTCCTATGCTGATGATACCACCCTGCACTTTTCCATGTCTTTTCATAGACATCCAACCCTTCAGGAGGTAAACATTTCATGAAGGGAAGCCAAAGAATGCTTGACTTCTGATCTTTCTAAAATTTCTGACTGGGGCAGAGCAAACTTGGTATTGTTCAATGCCTCAAAAACTCAATTCCTCCATCTATCAACTCGACACAACCTTCCAGACAACTATCCCCTCTTCTTCAATGACACTCAACTGTCCCCCTCTTCTACACTGAACATCCTCGGTCTGTTCTTTACTCATAATCTGAACTGGAAACTTCACATCTCATCTCTAACTAAAACAGCTTCTATGAAGTTAGGCATTCTGAGACGTCTCCGCCAGTTTTTCTCAACCCCACAGCTGCTAACTCTGTACAAGGGCCTTATCCATCCATGTATGGAGTATGCTTCGCATGTCTGGGGGATTCCAGTCATACTGCTCTTCTAGACAGAGTGCAATCAAAAGCTTTTCGTCTCATCAACTCCTCTCTTCTAACTGACTGTCTTCAGCCTCTCTCTCACCGCCACAATGTTGCATCTCTAGCTGTCTTCTACCGCTATTTTCATGCTAACTGCTCTTCTGATCTTGCTAACTGCATGCCTCCCCTCCTCCCACGGCCTTGCTGCACAAGACTTTCTTCTTTCTTTCACCCCTATTCTGTCCACCTCTCTAATGCAAGAGTTAACCAGTATTCTCAATCATTCATCCCTTTCTCTGGTAAATTCTGGAACTCCCTGCCTGCTTCTGTATTTCCACCTTCCTATGACTTGAATTCCTTCAAGAGGGAGGTTTCAAGATATTTATTCATTAATTTTTGACTACTGCTTTGACCCTTTTATGGGACTGGCATTTCAGTGGGCATTTTTTTTATTGGATTTTTGTTGCCCTTGGCCAGTGTCCCTCCTCCAAAGAAAAAAAAAAAAAAAAAAAAAAAAAAAAAAAAAAAAAAAAGGCAGGTCAGTGGTATTTTACATGTGTATCAACAATGCCAGTATTTTCACTCTCCTCAAACAGCCCAACTTTAAGGGAATACCATAAAGTTACAAAAGAAGTGAAACTGTGATGTGTTAAAAGGGTTTACCAGCAAATCTGATTTATAACAAGAGTATTGTGATCACTCACTAACAGGTGGCTGCCATCATGATTCACTAATTGTAACAATTCCTAACATAAAAAAGACATGTGGCCTGATTTTCAATGACTGCTGTTTGTTTTGTATATTTTGTGTGATGTTTTTTTAGTTTTTAGGATTGTTTGTTTTTACTCTAATATTCTTGCATTATTTATTTTATTTTTCAAATTTGTCAAAATTGGGGTATTCTCGAGTGTGAAGCATCTTCGATACTGGGGAATATGGTACTTGTTAATAAGTACCTATTTGGAAGAAAAGATGAGCCCAGTGATGTTTAATTTGTGGTGAGGGACTCACAAAGCATATCCTCCTGTTCTGATCACCACCATGTTATTTATTCTTCAATGAGATTTTCCATCCTTGTAAACACCTCAAATTTATTTAATAGCTCTTCTTATTCAAATGGCATTTCACGTGCACATTAAAGCCATTAAGAGTGACTTCTTTTAACTGATGTTTACCATGTGTGTTTTAACAAAGACTCAATTATTATGAAGTCTGTTTTTACAACTTTTACATACATTAATAAGTGACTCAATTTTGAAATTATGCTCAACTACACACAAACCAAATGCTGAATAAAACTAGGGAAACACAATGAACCGATGGACCGAGAACCGAGGATTACCAGCAAAACTTGGTTAAAAACAGTACCGATGGTCTGAATGCTGAGGAAAACTAGCAGAACTGAGAGCTGAGAATAACAAGTGAAATCTACAATGAACTGTGTTCCATTGATAAGTAGTGGAACTTATAACAAAGCAACAGACTGAGTGCCAAAAAACACTAGAGAAACATGAACCAATGAACTTAGTGCCGAACATATGATGACCTGACAGACTGTGTGATGAGAAACTACAACTAAACTTACAAGTACCGAGGAATACTAGCGAAACCTGATATGGAACGATGGACCGAGTGCTGATGTAGCCTAGATGTGGTTTATCTACAAGGTACCAACCCACCTAGTGAATAAATAACAGAACCATGATGAAAACTATACCGATGGAGCGAGTTGGAGGAGATGTGAAGTGAACAAGACAAAGAGAAAAATGAGAGAATGACAAACATAAGGGGGTGAATTGCACTAATAACACCACTGAGAGGATGAACAGCAGGATTTGCACAAGGGAGGGAAAAAGATGGTGGGGGAAAAGACAGAGAGTGAGATGGAGGGATGGATTTGCAGTAGAATTGCAAAGGATAGGAGTACTCCACAGAGGAAGATTCAAGAGACAGAAACAATTGGCACCAACCCCTGACTCTAGAGAAATGGCAAAAGGAGAAGAAAAAGATGTTAGTCATTGGAGCAGAAAAACAACACAAGGAAGTCAGGTGGAAAAAAAAAGATTGCCTCAAAGGAGGAAGGAGTAAGAATTGATATGGGAGGAAAAAAATTGTTTTCACACCACCAGGAAGGGGCTGTGCTGACCTGCTTTGCATTACTGGGACTGATTACAACTGCAGAGAGAGAGAGAGAGAGAGAGAGAGAGAGAGAGAGAGAGAGAGAGAGAGAGAGAGAGAGAGAGAGAGAGAGAGAGAGAATGGAGAAAAAAACAAAATAACTGAAGAAAGTAAGGATGAAAAATGTGATAATAAGAAAAGAAAAAGAAATTAGAGAAAATAGAAAAGACAAAGAGAAAGGAATAAAGAACATAGAAAGATAGGAGAGAAAGATTAAAGAACAAAGAACAAGTTAAGTGAAGAAATATAAGTATTTCTTAAGGAAGGCAGAGTTTCAATAAAACTACGGGGCAGTAGTAGCAGGGCTGCTAATCAAACACAGATTTTCTCTGAATGGCTTATTGGAGATGAATATTTAAAATGCAGGCCATAGTTAGGTAGTCACTATGGTAAACAGTTTCCTTCATCTACTTATTCAAATTTATCATTACCTTTCCCTACTTTATAGAATATTTAAAATGCAGACCATAGTTAGGTAGTCACTATGGTAAACAGTTTCCTTCATCTACTTATTCAAATTTATCATCACCTTTCCCTACTTTATAGACAATGTAACAGGACAATACACAGGTGCAGTATTTCCAAAATTTATAAAGATCCTTTCACGTGCAGTACTTCCAAAATTTATGAATATTCTTCAGAGTATTTAACAAAACTGAAGTACTTTGGGCCACATTCTGAAATGTATTGGCATCCTAGTACTGGTAACTTGTTACTGGAGTTTTCAAAAGTATTTTTTCATAATGACTCTATTTTTCAATTGCACCATCAATAGGAATCAAACCCATTTGAACCTGACATAATTTCCTTGACCTTTGAAATCAATCCTAATCAGAGGACAAAGCCTTCAGGGATGCCACCTCATGTCATGGGCTCATGGCACACAGGTGACTGCACATGGCGAGTATTACCCCACCTTATTATTCTCCACTTTCTGCTGCACTTGAGTATATAACTCCAGTAATCACAGTTATTCCCTTTTACTTAAGATCTGAGGAAATTAATGGTCTCATAATAAGAAAGGGCAGTAATGTAGTACTCAAGAACAACAGCCCAAAAGTAAAAGTGTACTGCTAAGCTGTTAAGTGGTGGCTCGTTGGGTAGCTGCTGCTTGGAACTACAGCTTATGGCTGTCTCTTTAATAATATTTTATTACAGTTGACTCCATGTCAATTTACCACTGTTTCTAAATTTTCTAATATGTCTACTGCACTTCTGAAGTTTACCTGAAGCAATATGTCATTGCAAAGTGAAACACATTACAATATGTTCTCTCCTCTTTGTACATATTACCAAAGTTAGCCAATAAGCATTACAATATTAAAAAAATAAATAAAAAATAATTTGAAGTATTAGACATTTATATCAGAAAGGATGACTGATGCAGCTGAGTGCAATAACCAGCAGAAGGAACCTTCACTGATAAGTACTCAAGTAATTAACTAACAAATCAAGAGTTTGACACACACAACAAACATCTCCCCACCACTGCCTTATGAAGTTTTGACCACAAGCACAAAAATTCTTACGTATAATTGACAATCAACATAATGAACTAGCATGTTCCAGCCTTTTACATAATTATCACACCCAGGAGCATGCTTACTACTACAGTACTAATACTACTACCTCAACCTGTACTATTTCTTTACACTTTTACACGTGCCAAAAAACATGTGTTAGGCCGGGCGCACATTGAGACGCTGGCAACACAGACGACACAGCACAGAGCAGGGCAGAAAACTGCATCTTACTGGTTTAAACCTAAGCACGCATATTGACACGCAGGACAGCACAGCACAGATGCAGACCTGTGTCGGCCTGCGCGACGCAGTCGTTCGAACGCAGTTTCCTGTGCCACGTGCGGGGCAGCTTGATAGCAACTCACTCTTTAGTACTCACAATGTCGTCCACGGAGCAACTCATAGAGGCTGTTCGCCATCAAAGAGTGCTGTATGACACTAGTCATCCTGATTATATGAGAGGAACTTATAAGGAAGAGTTATGGGCAAATTCTCCATGTGTTTTCCTCTTCTCCATGTATTCACTCCTCCACACTGACCTCTTTGCTCTACAAATGTCATATAATAACATTACTTTCTCGAACTCGTTTTCTGAGTCGGAATCGGAACTAAGGTTTCCAAAGTAATTTTTGGCAACAGCCATGATCAACACTACCGCACAGGACGACAGCCTGCTTCTCAATGTGCGCACCACGCCTGTGCTGCGCTGTGCTGCCCTGCCCTGCCCTGCGTCTGCCCTGCTCTGTGCTGCCCTGCGTCTCAATGTGCGCCTTGCCTTATAATCTTCATCAAAAAAGTTCTCAGTTAGCCACTGAGTTTCTAATTCACTAAAGAATAGAAAACTTTCAAATAAACTTGTGTCTTGACAAATTGTAGTGCTGCCTCAGAATCTTAAATCTGTGAAAAGCAAATTTGGATAAATCTTTGCTTTGTACCAGTCCTTCCATACAATGGTGATTTTACTTTCTTCTTCGTTTTTACTTGACTTACACACTGAATGAATCACAGAAACCCAAGAAACTTAAATCATCAAGAAAATGTTAAACCTAACCAAATCTAACTAACCTAAACGAACCTAACCTAACCAAACATAATTAACTTAATCTATCCTAACCTGACCTAACAACCTAACTTTACCTAACCTAGTAAATCTTATTAGTTTTCTTTATTGCTAATGTCATCAGCTGGAGGTAAGGAAATTATCAAATGTGATTGGAGCATTCAATATTAGTGCTGAAGAAGATCGGTAGGTGGCAGCAGTGTCGACCATGAAGAGACAAGAGCTGAACAGGTCTGCCATTATAGCCCTTCCGTGTGGTTCAAATAACAATTGAAAAATTCCTCTAGTTCAGAAATTACTAGCTTGCGACTATAGAAGAAATATGTCTTACAAGTCTGTTATCATAAAAACCCATAAAAAAACTGAGGTAGGTGACTTTTTAAGCACTTTAAGTACCTTACCCACAAGATACACGATACGTAAAGTCTACTTGCACATTTTTGTATTTGGTGGAAAATGAAGGAGTTTAATAGTTGTGCTGCCTCCTGGTGGTGGAGGGATGGTTCCAGGGCCCTATCCTTCATAGTGTTTGTAAGATAGCTTGGCAGGGGAGCGAGACACAGGGACACACATCTCTCCTTTATTGGGCTCGGCCCGGAACTGAGGATACACTCTTGGCGACAAGCAGTGCTTGGCTTGCCGCCGGGAAAACATATCGTACACCATGTACAAATAATAATATATCCAGTATCCCCCCGTAAGATAAATGTGTGCCTGCAACACATTAATCTGATATGTGTATGAGCATAACGGGCTACGACGGCACGGGAGGGGAACGAACTAAACTTGGAATGGAGGTAAGTATACACGTACGGGTGAGGAACAAAAAGAGAACAATACCTTTGAAAATAATAATACAAAATACAAACTAGAAGAACGATGGTTTTACCTGGCCTGAAGTCTGTCTGTGTGTGTGTGTGTTACACATAGTCGCTCAGCCACCCCGGTCGCCGCACCTGCCTCCTGGGTGCGGGGCGTAGCTGAGGTTGGGTGGGGGTTGAGACTTGTGCGGGTGTCGTGGTTGGTTGAGCGGCCGGCGGGGTTGGTGGGCGCAGGGTTGGCGGTGCGGGCGGTGGGGTTGACTCAGCGACGGGCCGCAGATGCTTCCTGTTCCTGAGGCTTATTCGGCCGCTACCATCAAGCCTGACGGTGTACTGCCTGTAGGGCAGCGCCTCCACGATCAAGCCCGTGCGGTCCCACGTGCCCGAGGCCTGGTTCTGCATCCTTACTCGTGTGCCGGGGGACAGGGGCCGGAGCTGTCTGGGTGTGCAGGTTGCCATCAGGGTGTTGCCTTCCTCCCCCATTTTCACTTCTCTCTCACGCAGCGTCCTTCCCCAGTGCCTGTCCACCTTGTAATGTCGTCGGGCCGTTGGCACGCCATCACGCAGCTGCCTTCCGGTGGCAAGTTGGGCGGGGGACTTGTTGACAGATCGCAGCGGGGTGTTAGGCCGCGTTCACACCAAGCGAGTCGCGTCGCGTCAAGTCAAGGCAAGTCATCATGCGTCATGAATCGCCACCCGAGTTTAACATTAATTTGTATGTATATTTGAAAAAACCGTTCACACCAAGCGAGTCGCGTCGCGTCAAGTCACGGCGCGTCGCGTCGCGTCGAGTCACAGATAGGGCTGGACCCATTTTCTACATCAGTCACAGCGAGTCCGTCGTTGCGGGAGCATGATGGAAGTGGAATTCCTGATAAATTTAGTTCGAGAACGCCCTCCCATATATGATCCTAGTGACCGCAACCACCGGGATCGGGATGTCATAGCTGCCCTGTGGTCATTCTTTCTTCAACTCCAACTGCACCCCTGTAGTTTGTGTTAATTTTCTTTATGGAAGATCCAGTCAACTCCACCAGCTTCTTAAAATTTTCATGTGTCATCCTAAAGTAGTTGTAGAATTTTTCTGGATGGTTCACCAGGTCTGGGAATAGATGAGAGAAGTTTCCAAAATCTGGCCTCTTGATGTTCAGTTCATGGATCCATATTCGTTGTTTCTTCTTACGTCTGCGACGACGAAGCCACAACAAAGCAGCTACTTCAGCCAGGGAACATGCATCCATTCTCCATGAAATTACCCAGGTCACTGAGTGCTGACTTGACGCGGGCTGACGCAGTCGGTGTGAACGGAGATGAGTCAAAATGAATCGCATCAAATGACGCTCTTGACTTGACGCGACGCGACTCGCTTGGTGTGAACGCGGCCTTAAGGTATTGCAGCACAGCGAGGGAGGTTTTGTCCGTGTCCAATGAGCCCCCGCTATCTGTGTTGGCTCTGATGATTCTTTTGGCTGTCTTGACCGCTGCTTCGGCCCGCCCGTTTGACTGTGGGTACTGTGCTGAGGACAGGCGTGCAATGACACCCCACTTCTTGAGGAATTCCGACATTTCCTCGCTCGCCAGGTTCGGCCCCCCACCAGTGGACAGCTGTTCCGGGGCGCCCCATCGCGTGAAGTACTGCCTCATTTGACTCTTGATTTTATTAGATGTAGCACCGTGTGGGAAATGGGCGAGTTCTAGCCATCCAGTGAGCCTGTCAGCGTAGACCATGTAGGTGTGCCCCTCATGCTGAAACATGTCCGCCACTGTGGATTGGAATGGGTACTCTGGGAGCGGCGTGATGACGAGTGTTTCTGAGGGCTGAGAGGGAGCGTGCGTCTCGCATGACGTGCACGACGCCCAGTAGTGCTGCAGGTCCCCTTCCAACCCGGGCCAGTATACACATTGCCTTGCCCTCCGCAGCATGGAATCTAGCCCTTGGTGAGCAGCGTGTAAGTTTGCTGCTACCTGTGGGCGGGGGGGCTCAGGAATCACGAGTCGCACACAATCCTGGTCAAAGGTGTATGTGACAAGGTCTTGAGAGACTGCCAACCGGTCCCTCACGCCATAGAACGGGCGCAGGCAGGCCACTTCTTGCGCCTTGTGCAGGTGCCAGTCCGCGGCCAACACTCTGGCCAGTAGTAGTTGGTAGACAGGGTCGTCGGCTGCAGATTTTCTTACCGCTGACTCGTCGAGAACGTGACCCTCGTGTTCAGCTGTGGCGATGACCACGGCTGCTACTGCCTCGGTGAGGTCCTCATCCAGGTTGGCGTCGGTGTCTGTGGTGGGGCTTCTGAGGGCTGGGTACCTGGACAGGAAGTCGGCTGCGGCGTTCCTTTTTCCTGGCAGATATTTGACTTGAAAGCGGTACTGTAGCGTTCGCTCCTTGAGCCAGAAGAGTCGTGGGTTGATGACTTCTGTGAGGGCCCTGTCCCCCAGTAGCTTGGTAAGAGGGCGGTGGTCGGTGACGATGGTGAGGTTCGGGCACCCCAACAAGAACAGCCGGGCTTTCTGGAGGCACCACACCACAGCCAAGGTTTCCCCCTCTACCGCGGCGTAACCAGTCTCGGCGGCCGTGAGGTGGCGGCTTCCGCACAGGGCCAGACGCCAGCCCGCCCTGCAGCAGAAGGGAGCGGCAGCAGACGAGCAGTGGCAGAACTGCTGCAGGATAATGAATCCAATGCCCTCCCTGCTCCAGTCTGTGAGGGCAACTGTGGGGCGGGTTTTGTCGTAATATGCCAGGCCGTCCTTTGCAAGCTGGCATATGGTGTCCTGAGCGCGGCGGAATTTCTCCTGCAGGTGCTCGTCCCAGTACACAGTCTTTCCGCACGGCTTCTTCAGGAGCTCCCTGAAGGCGTTCATGATTGGGGCTGTGGCGAGGAATGGGGCAAGTTGATTGACAAACCCGTACCACGACCTGATGTCTGAGATGGAGGGCTTGTCAGGCATCCTGAAGCTTTTGATTGCCGCTAAGCGCTCGTCTGTGGGTTTGTACTCCTCCCAGCCGAGGCGAAAACCCACGAAATCCACCTCCCTCCGTGCGAACTGGAATTTTTCAGGCTTCAAAGTAATCCCCTTGGCTGCACAGGTCGCCAGAAACTCGTACGTGTGCCAGAATGCGTCTTCGATGTTGCTGTCGTAGAGGAGGGTGTCGTCGATACACTTGTGCTTCCTCACGATGCCTTGGATGGCGTCATTGAAGCGCTTTGTGTATGCGTCGCCAGCAGAACAGTGGCCCATGGGGGTCCGGAGGTACCGGAACCTCCCCCATGGGGTGATGAAGGTGGTGAGACTTCGACTCTCCTCGTCCAGCCTGACTTGGTGGTACCCCAAATAAGCGTCAGCCACTGTCTTAAAGCAATGTTTGGGGACACTAGACACCATGTCGAAGGGGGCGGGGGTGTGGTGTGTCTCTCTGCGGCATGCGGCGTTGAGGCGCTGGTAATCGACGGTGCGCCGCGGTTGCCCTGATTTCTTTGCAACCACAACCATGCGGGCACACCACTCCGTGGGTTCCCCTGCCGGGACGGGCTCGATGACGCCTCGCCGTACGTCGTCTTCAAGCTGGGCTTTCACCTCGTCCTCCCAGTGTTTCGGCACCGAGGCGGGCGTGTGGCAGGCGTAGGGGACAGCGTTGGGTGCCAGGTGGATGTGGTGAGGCTCGCCGTCCATCACGGGCAGCGGGCTCCTTGTGGTGTTGAAGGCGGAGGCCGAGAAGTGTTGTAGTAGCCACTCCTCTAGCCGTCGTACGTGCTCCTCGTGTGGCGGGAATGGTATCGTGGCGGGCTTGGCAGGCGGCTGAGCAGGCTCGGCGGTCGTGTCACGCGCTTCCACTGCTTGCACTGTCGGCAGGGAGTGGTGAGGGAAGCCGGCGGGCACCAGCCCCAGCTCCTTGCACGCGCTCAGTGACAGGAACAGCGACCTGGCGGAGGGTACGAAGTATACTTCTTGCTGTGTAGCATGGCCACCAAGGTAAATGTCACACCGGCACGATCCGAGGCACCGTAAGGGCAAGTCCGCTACATCCCGCAAGCCTGCACGTCCCTGTAGCTGCGTGGGTTGTATGTTGAGACTGGACAGGAGGGCCGCCCCCGCGACGCACACCTGGGCGCCGGTGTCCGCCACAGCTGCTGTGCGGTGTTTGGCCCCCTTGCCAAGCGCCACTGTTACCTCTATGGTGGGTTGGCGGGACACGTTCGCGCCTGCCGTTGTCACTGATCCCGAGACGGCGTAGGCAGGTGCAGTGCCGTGTGGGCGCTTGGAGCTCCTGCAGCACCTCTTGAAGTGACCTTTCTTACGACAGGCGACGCAGACTGCTTCCCTGGCCGGGCAGGAAGCTCTGTCAGGGGCGTGCGAAGTACCACAGTTCCAGCAAGTACGTGAGGGCTGTGTCTTGCCAGAGGTGGTGGCAGCGGCGGCGTCGAGCGTCTGGTCCCCGTCCTCCTCGGCCCGCACGGTGCCAGCCGCGCGACTGCTTTCCCGCCAACCGCCCACGCCTGTGGTGTGTTGGCGGGCTGCCTCATATGCACAACACATGGCCCTTAGGGCGTCCACACTGCCTAACGAGTCACACGCTTGATACACCTGCTGTTTGAGGCCCGTGTCGCGGATGCCTACCACAAGCTTTTTCAATAGCAAGTACTCAGAGAGGTTGAGGCTGCACTGGGGACACTCGAAAGCGCAGTAGTTGACTTTCTGGGCGCCCCGTACGAAGTAGTCACTAACACACTCGTCCTGCCCTTGGCTGACACCGAAAAACTCTGCCCACTGCACTGCCGGGCTGGAGGAGCGAAGCACTAGGTTACCAATGGCGTCCAGCGCCTCCTGCTGTGTGAGGGCGCTCCACCGGTCGAAGGTGAATCTGGTGTCCAAGGCACGTTGCAGCGGTGGCCCACAGAGGAGTCTGACGTGATGGACCGCTTCCTGGCGTGGCCACTTGCAGAGGAGAAGCCAGCACTCCATGGACCGTTTCCACGACCTGAATGCAGCTGGTGTCATATCCAGGTCGCATTTCTCGGGGGCAGCCGAGAGAGGCACCGGAGGGGCGGGCGCCACGTTGCCTCGTGTGATGAGCGCCGCCATGTTGGCCTGCAAGGTGGTAATGGCTTGTTGCTGGTCACTGATGGTCTGCCTTGCCCGCTGGAGCAGCGGCTGGAGGAACCACTGTCGTCGAGGCCCTAGGCGTCGAGCGAGGGGATCGGCGAGGTAGAGGCATCTTGACCGGTGTAGGTAAGGGTTTCATTGCGCCATGTAAGATAGCTAGGCAGGGGAGCGAGACACAGGGACACACACTTCTCCTTTATTGGGCTCGGTCCGGAACTGAGGATACACTCTTGGCGACAAGCAGTGCTTGGCTTGCCGCCGGGAAAAGATATCGTACACCATATACAAATAATAATTATATCCAATAGTGTTTATGGTCGACCCTTGCTAACCATCATAGCTAACAGAATTTATGAATTTATAAGTCATCAGCCATAATCTCTGTCACCGTCTGCCACAAGAACACACGCTCACAATTTGTGAACTTTACAGTTATGGAATAAAACAGGTTATAGGCATTTATTCCCTTGGATTTAAATTGTTTTGACTTCACAGTACGACTTTAGAGGAAGTTAGATAGTAAAACAGAAATTTGTTTTGAGAGAATTTCCTGAAATTTATTCCCGTCAAAAAGTGTCAACAAAATTTAATGTAGTACAACTACAACCTTCTGCTCGCATTGTTTTACAGACAAATGAAGCAGGCTGTGCGAATATTCCCGTTTTTTTTTTTTTTTTCCAAAGCTAAAGAAGGAACTATATAAAGGTCTTCAAGGCATTTATCAACATGATAAATGAAAGAAAATTACGGCCGACAGCCCGACACATGCGGATGGCGCAAGGCAGGGATTTGGTTATGCTTAAGAAAACTGATCGTACCACTCTCTGCAATGATTTATAACTATACTTTATGTCGCAAAGAAGAACATTATTTACTTATAATTACCAATCTTTATTGTTGTATTCATGAAAAGAAAAAAAAAAAAATGCTGAGGATCATGTGGTGGGAGGGCCTGCACACAGGAGTCGGCGCATGTGCGAGCAGTCTCACCTCGTGATTGGTGTGAGAAGTCTTGCCTTATGATTGGCTGCCACCTTCTCATCAGCTAACCTAACACCTAACCTAACGGAAATAATGTGTTATAATAAATAAGAGACCCTATCCAGTAATTTGGTACAGGGTGGTTGGGTTAAAGTTGGGTTAAGGTTAGGTTAGGTTAGTTAGGTTAACTGATGAGAAGGTGGCAACCAATCACGTGGCGAGACCACGCACATGCACAGAGAGTGTGTGGGGACTTTCCTGCGTGCAGGCCCTCCTGTTGTGGTACGTACGGCCATGTTGCCATTGTGTTGACACACTTCTAAAAGTCATTAGCAGCGCTAAGACAGGTTGAACCCAGTATTAGCATCATTTTATAGTTGTCCATAGGAGTATAAGGTCGACCATAACAGTTTATGACGGAGTTATGTCTGAAATGCACGGTGTGTGATTGAGAGGGAAGTAACAGCAAACTTGAATGAAGATTTTTTTTCCAGCTGGCCAACTTTTGTGTAAAATTCAGTTGGCTGGTGAATCTGACAGTTTATCCAGACCATAGCATACGCCCCAATTTGAGTCGGTCGGTGTTGAAATGCAACCATCTTGGACTGTATAAATGATCCAATAAATACTGTTTCGTCTGTTTGGTATCGTAATAAACTAAAACACTTGAAGCAGTAAGCATTTTCTATTACTATTTTTGTAGTTAATTAAAAATAATAAGCCATTAATATAAAGACAGAATATTTCAGATGATATTTTCTGCAACAATATATTGGCACTGTCCATTTTTGAGGATCCACATCAGTCAGGAAGTTACCAAATCAGCAAGGGAGCCACCCTAGGAGATACCCTGGTGGAGGTACCAATCCTGCCCAGTACATATCATCATGGGGTGACGTGCTGCCTGGCACACATGACCTCGCTCATGCTGGCGCCAACACTCACCTGACTCTCTTTTCCACGTTGTGTTTGAAGACCTCCCTTAGGTCATGCTGGGAGCAGGCACCGGAAGTCACCATGGAAGCGAGGCGCTCGTTCTTGAGGGATAATAACTCTGCACGGCGTTGATGAAGGCTTCGTCTGCTGCTATCTGCAGCTCTCCTTTCAGAAAGCTCTGTGGAAAAGACAAAGTGAGTATCAATAATTATTGCTAGGCTTATTAATTTACTTCATCTACCAATTACAGTAGTAACTATTCTCTCTCTCTCTCTCTCTCTCTCTCTCTCTCTCTCTCTCTCTCTCTCTCCTTTCACATTTTCATTCTCCACCTCAGTGTTTTCATTCCACCTTCCTCTTTCCCATACTACCAACACCAGATTAACGTTAAAGCTTTTCCTGTCTTCTCCTTCCACCTTCCTCTCCACCCCTTCCCCTACACGCTGCTATCCTCCATTTGTTATCTTTCTTCTTATCTTCATTCCTCACATTAACTTCCTCATTTATCATTTTCTTTCTGTTAAGTTTTGTTCTCTTCACTTTATATCTTCTTACAACTATCTTTCTGCCTTCCTTTCTACATGATTTAGTACACGGGTCCGTCTTCAAAATTTCCCTCCGCCATTCCACTTCCACAGTCTCCCCTTTTCCCCCATTCCATCTTGTGTCGTTTTTCCCTTCCTTCTTCCATTTATCATTATTCTCATAAACCCAACATGGGGAGAGAGAGAGAGAGAGAGAGAGAGAGAGAGAGAGAGAGAGAGAGAGAGAGAGAGAGAGAGAGAGAGAGAGAGAGAGAGAGAGAGAGAGATGACATACAGGAAAACATATCTTGATAGTAAAATAATTTTCCACAAACTTCTGATTTCTCTTTGTTCCTCTTGTTCTGATCTCTCTCTTGACTTTCTTACAGTTCTAGAAATACATAATTCAGTCTACATATTTTGGTTTCATCGTCTCTTTAAATTTTCTTGTTCTTTAATCTTCTTTACGACATTCTGCTTTGCTTTCATTTTTTTTTCTTGTCTCTGTTTCACCAGCACGCCCAGGTCACTCGCTAGTCACATATGTTCCCTTTCATTCATCATACAAAGCATCCACCTGTACTGAACGAAAAAAAAAAAACCCTTTTCTGTAATAAAAACCCACTGTCCTTTTGTTACTTTTAATTGGTATTGTTCTTTCCCATTCATTACACGATACACCCCTTCATTATCTGAAAACTCCACTGCCTTCACCAAACTTAGCTTTCCAATTCATTAAACACATCGCGCTCTCCCTTCGGTAATAAGAAAAGTTTCCTTTCCTTTATTAGATCACATCTTCACTTCTTTATTAATCACAAACCACGCCTTTTTAAATTACTAGTTAAACATTCCATTACCCTAATTACAAACACTACCCCATTTATAATTAAAGATTAAATCTACTAACACTAAAAGAAAACACCTTTCACGGAACTAACTTTGCTCTCCCTCTCACTTCGTTATGTGGAAGGGATAGATGGGAAGAATCGGTGGCCGGAAGAGATTTATGGAGACAATTTTTTAGCCCGGTGGAGAGAGAGAGAGAGAGAGAGAGAGAGAGAGAGAGAGAGAGAGAGAGAGAGAGAGAGAGAGAGAGAGAGACTGAGTACGCGGAAAATGTGACAGTAAATTTTCTTACAACTTTAAGAAAAAAAAATACACACCAGGGCAAATATAAGATAAATATTTTAATAAAGCATGGAGACAGGTTACAACAAATATGAATGTGATGAAATCCTTACATAAATAAATAAAGATGAGCATATGTGCTGGGACGAAGGCAGAGAGAGAGAGAGAGAGAGAGAGAGAGAGAGAGAGAGAGAGAGAGAGAGAGAGAGAGAGAGAGAGAGAGAGAGAGAGAGAGAGAGAGAGAGAGAGAGAGAGAGAGAGAGAGAGAGAGAGAGAGAGAGAAAGAAAGAAAGAAAGAAAGAAAGAAAGAAAGAAAGAAAGAAAGAAAGAAAGAAAGAAAGAAAGAGAGAGAGAGAGAGAGAGAGAGAGAGAGAGAGAGAGAGAGAGAGAGAGAGAGAGAGAGAGAGAGAGAGAGAGATTGGGAAACACATAAAGAAAAAGGTTGAAGAGAAAAGATTACACAATAATGTACAAAGGATCTACCAGTGAGAAAAACCGTATAAATGAAAGCCAAAAATAAAGTTACAGAGGGAGGATGAGACATAGTAAGCCCCTGATGGAACATGGAAACTATAAAGGGAACTAAGATGGTGGCAAAGTGCTTGGAAAGATAATAGAAAAGAAGAGAGGAAAATGTTTAGAAAGATAATAAAAAAGGAGCAAAGATCCCATGAAAGAAGCAAGAACAATCTTTGAGTTCCTGATCGTTCAGTGAGTGTGAGATCTAAGTATCCAAGTAGTAGATAGTAAGGAATTCGATGACTACTCTGTTTGGCACCTAATTTATCTTTTGCACTAGGTATTTTTTGTCACAATTCCTTAACCCTTTCACTACAATACGAAACAGTTAACAACATCAGAAAAAACGCGTTAAATCTTTATAAGCATCTACAAAAAAGATAGGGATAAAAAAAACAGATTTTGTAATTTCTACCCAGTTTAAAGATTGGAGGTGGCTGTAGAACAAGTACAGATGTCTCAAAGTAATTACCAATAAAGGAAAAATGTACTAAATAGCAGTCAAAGGGTTGAACATTGCGAAGAGAGTGGTATGTTATGGTCGCCTACGTCTTCAGAGGTACGGCACCACAGAAGATGATGATGATGATCAAAATTTAAACAGGCCTCGCTGTTCTATGTGTGTGTGAGGCATGCAGGTGTGAGTGGCGGTCGTTCTAATAAGGAGGCACACATCATGATGACTATTAGGCATCAGGAATTTAGTAGAGTTTAGAACTGACGGGTCTTTTATACCAGAAATTTCTAAGTCGTAATTAGTTTCTCGCTTATTAATTCTAGTTAATTAATTTCTTAATGCTGTTACTACCAAGTCAATCATGATGAATGTGCGGCATCAGAAATTAAGTAGAGATTAGAACTGACAGGGACTTGATGCCAGCAATCCTCAAGTCTTAATTAGTTTCTCGCTTATTGATTCTAGAGAATTAATTTCTTAGTGTTGTTGCTACCAAGTAACATTACGTAATATGTTATGTTGTGCTTCGTGCCATTCATGTTCAGTTTTCTCCACAACATGATGTTTCTACAAGAAGGCTTTGGATATGTATGGAGGACGTTGCAAAGAGCACGAGATGAGGGCAGGACAGCTCCACAGCCCATCATGATCACGTGCCTCCAGTGTCTCCATGTCACCGCGTTTTTTTTTATTTTTTTTTATATAGGAAGGACACTGGCCAAGGGCAACAAAAATCCAATAAAAAAAAAATATGCCCACTGAAATGCCAGTCCCATAAAAGGGTCAAAGCAGTGGTCAAAAATTGATGAATATCAAGTGTCTTGAAACCTCCCTCTTGAAGGAATTCAAGTCATAGGAAGGTGTAAATACAGAAGCAGGCAGAGTTTACCAGAGTTTACCAGAGAAAGGAATGAATGATTGAGAATACTGGTTAACTCTTACGTTAGAGAGGTGGACAGAGAAAGAAGAAAGTCTTGTGCAGCGAGGCCGCGGAAGGAGGGGAGGCATGCAGTTAGCAAGATCAGAAGAGCAGTTAGCATGAAAATAGCGGTAGAAGACAGCTAGATATGCAACATTGCGGCGGTGAGAGAGAGGCTGAAGACAGTCAGTTAGAGGAGAGGAGTTGATGAGACGAAAAGCTTTGGATTCCACCCTGTCTAGAAGAGCAGTATGAGTGGAACTCCCCCCAGATATGTGAAGCATACTCCATACATGGACGGATAAGGCCCTTGTACAGAGTTAGCAGCTGGGGGGGGGGGGTGAGAAAAACTGGCGAAGACGTCTCAGAACACCTAACTTCATAGAAGCTGTTTTAGCAAGAGATGAGATGTGAAGTTTCCAGTTCAGATTATAAGTAAGGGACAGACCGAGGATGTTCAGTGTAGAAGAGGGGGACAGTTGAGTGTCATTGAAGAAGAGGGGATAGTTGTCTGGAAGGTTGTGTTGAGTTGATAGAAGGAGGAATTGAGTTTTTGAGGCATTGAACAATAGCAAGTTTGCTCTGCCCTAATCAGAAATTTTAGAAAGATCAGAAGTCAAGCTTTCTGTGGCTTCCCTGCGTGAAATGTTTACCTCCTGAAGGGTTGGACGTCTATGAAAAGACGTGGAAAAGTGCAGGGTGGTATCATCAGCATAGGAGTGGATAGGACAAGAAGTTTGATTTAGAAGATCATTAATGAATAATAAGAAGAGAGTGGGTGACAGGATAGAACCCTGAGGAACACCACTGTTAATAGATTTAGGAGAAGAACAGTGACCGTCTACCACAGCAGCAATAGAACGGTCAGAAAGGAAAGTTCAGATGAAGTTACAGAGAGAAGGATAGAAACCGTAGGAGGATAGTTTGGAAATCAAAGCTTTGTGCCAGACTCTATCAAAACCTTTTGATATGTCCAAAGCAACAGCAAAAGTTTCACCAAAACCTCTAAAAGAGGATGATTAAGACTCAGTAAAGAAAGCCGGAAGATCACCAGTAGAGCGGCCTTGACGGAACCCATACTGGCGATCAGATAGAAGGTTGTGAAGTGATAGATGTTTAAGAATCTTCCTGTTGAGGATAGATTAAAAAACTTTAGATAGGCAGAAATTAAAGCAATAGGACAGTAGTTTGAGGGATTAGAACGGTCACCCTTTTTAGGAACAGGTTGAATGTAGGCAAACTTCCAGCAAGAAGGAAAGGTAGATGTTGACAGACAGAGCTGAAAGAGTTTGACTAGGCAAGGTGAAAGCACGGAGGCACAGTTTCGGAGAACAATAGGAGGGACCCCATCACGTCCATAAGCCTTCCGAGGGTTTAGGCCAGCGAGGGCATGGAAAACATCATTGCAAAGAAATTTCATACATGGCATGAAGTAGTCAGAGGGTGGAGGAGAGGGAGGAACAAACCCAGAATCGTCCAAGGTAGAGTTTTTAGCAAAGGTTTGAGCGAAGAGTTCAGCTTTAGAAATAGATGTGATAGCAGTGGTGCCATCTGGTTGAAATAGAGGAGGGAAAGAAGAAGAAGCAAAGTTATTGGGAATATTTTTGGCTAGATGCCAGAAATCACGAGGGGAGTTAGATCTTGAAAGGTTTTGACATTTTCTGCTAATGAAGGAGTTTTTGGCTCGTTGAAGAACAGACTTGGCATGGTTCTGGGCAGAAATATAAAGTGCATGAGATTCTGGTGATGGAAGGCTTAAGTACCTTTTGTGGGCCACCTCTCTATCATGTATAGCATGAGAACAAGCTGTGTTAAACCAAGTTTTAGAAGGTTTAGGACGAGAAAAAGAGTGAGGAATGTATGCCTCCATGCCAGACACTATCACCTCTGTTATGCGCTCGGCACACAAAGACAGGTCTCTGACACGGAAGCAGTAGTCATTCCAAGGAAAATCAGCAAAATACCTCCTTAGGTCCCCCCAACTAGCAGAGGCAAAATGCCAGAGGCACCTTCGCTTAGGGGGATCCTGAGGAGGGATTGGAGTGATAGGGCAAGATAAAGATAAGAGATTGTGATCGGAGGAGCCCAACGGAGAAGAAAGGGAAGAAAGGGTGACAGCATAAGCAGAAGGATTAGAGGTCAGGAAAAGGTCAAGAATGTTGGGCTTCGATCTTACTTGTTACCTCTTCTTGTTGTTAAGGCCGCGATCTTACTTGTTATTTCTTGTTGTTGTTAGGGCTTCGATCTTGTTATCTCAGGACCGCGATCTTGTTGTCTCAGGGCAGCGATCTTACTTATTACCTTTTGTTGTTAGCACCGCGATCTTACTCATTACTTCTTGGTGTTGTTAGGTATGCGATCTTAATCGTTATCTCTTGTTGTCTTCTTATGCAAGGAGTGACGAGCATCATCAGTTCTACCGCCTTATGTTAGTAAGCTCTGCAAGGTTTTTTATGCAATTTGCTTCCTCTTTGTCACTTCAGATTTTCTCTGTGTCACCACGCCGTCATAAAAAAAGAAAGGAAGAGAGAGAGAGAAAGAAAAAAAAAGGGACGTTGAAATTTGGTATTCTCTATGCTCTCGTTACTGCATGGGATTTTGTATCCAATTTTGTTTACTGCTTATTTTCTGCCCTGTGGCATTTCTTCTATGCTATTAAAACTTGCTGTTCTTGCTGCTGCTGCGGTTACTGCAGCTGCTGCTCCTGCTGCTGTTACTACTACTACTACTGCTGCTATTGCTACTACTACTAGTACTACTGCCTCTACAACCTCTACTTTTACTGTTCTTACCGTTATAAATGAAGATGACGAGGATGATTATAATAAAAAATGACGCTTGTATAATTTTGGTAGAGTACATTAGAAGTGGACTTGTCGCTTCATGGCGATCATTGTCCTCCTCCTCCTCCTCCTCCACCTCATCATCATCATCTCATCATCTCCTCACATCATCATCATCATTTCATCATCTCCTCCTCCAGTAAATGTGAACGTTTGGATAAAGTCTGATGCGGTAATTGTTATCAGAAGGAATCCTTCTATTGGTAATCGAAATTCATGTATACAGAAGAGAAATTTAATAATCTACCAGAGAAAGGCCATCCTTATATAAATCTTACATATATCAACACATCTTGTCCAAAAGTACGCAACCATCATCAGCAATAACTCTAAATGATATGAAGAACATATCAAGACAACTGTCAAGACAATACGAGGTGTGTCATTAAAGTTCCAGGACTGATGTCCTAAAAGATGAATTTCAAACCCAAGCCACAAACCACCATATTTCCCCTTCAAAGTAATCCTTCTGGAGTATATATATATATATATATATATATATATATATATATATATATATATATATATATATATATATATATATATATATATATATATATATATTATAAGGGCACTGGTCAAGGGCAACAAAAAGTGCGAAGAATAGACCTACTTAGATTGCCAGTCCTCAAAGAGAGGTCCAAAAGAACTATCCAAAATTAAAGGATAAGTTATGTGAGAAAACGAAGTGATTATGAATACAGACAGAACTTAGTTGTTGATACCTGAACTTGCCTCGCTCTGGGTTGTGCAGCAGTAATGACCGGTCAGTCATAGTGGTGCGGTATCCACACCACTATACATCAGCCGAGGGTGATGTAAAGATCGTCAAGAAGTTTCTGGTGCGGAAAGGCAGGATGGATATCATAATGCAGGAGGGGTTTCTAAGGGGAGGGAGAGGATGATGCATAAGGCTCGCTGACGGACAAGAAAAAAAAGGTGAAGTAGGGACAATACGATGCAGTTTTTTTTTTTTCCTGTTTCTTTTATTGTTGTCATTACCATCAAATGCAAAGAGAAACACGCCACCGTTGCCACTATTATTATTATTATTATTATTATTATTATTATTATTATTAGTAGTAGTAGTAGTAGTAGTAGTAGTAGCAGCAGCAGTAGTGGTAATTTTCAATGGAATGTAGGGCAAGGAGCAAATTTTAACACGCAAAGCAAATATTACTGAGACAATCCTCCTGTCACGTTTGTTTAATTGACTTGATAATTGCATTCCGCGGCGTGTGAATGTGTCAACTAAAGCTTTTTTTCTTTACCTGGCTGTGTGTGTGTGTGTGTGTGTGTGTGTATGTGTGTGTGTGTGTGTGTGTGTGTGTGTGTGTGTGTGTTTATAGGCAGGGTCTCTCTCTCTCTCTCTCTCTCTCTCTCTCTCTCTCTCTCTCTCTCTCTCTCTCTCTCTCTCTCTCTCTCTCTCTCTCTCTCTCTCTCTCTAAGAATTAGTTGGATTTCTTTTTGTTGATCTCAGCAGTGTCGAAGCGACGCTGGAAGGAGAAAACTTCTCTCGTCCTGGCGCTTCTTCTCTTCACCTGTTAACTTATTTTTCATCAAGATCTGTACTGTGCAAACTAGTTAATCGCCCATTTTTCCCGTTATTTCTTTTTCGTGATGTTGTTAAGTTATGGTGAGTCTTGCATCCGTGCTTGTTTCCCGCTGTCGATGCAGTCCTGTGTATGCATCCCCCAGGAGGAACCCAGGCGCTCGCCCACGCCCACGTACTTTGATTTACGGCGAAAGTTTAAGCTTTGTGTTTGGATGACAGCCCCTGTCTAGACTGTGTGCTAGGACGAAGAGAGAGAGAGAGAGAGAGAGAGAGAGAGAGAGAGAGAGAGAGAGAGAGAGAGAGAGAGAGAGAGAGAGAGAGAGAGAGAGAGAATATTTTTGTCGCATCTCAGAGGAAACGCTTCTCTATTCCCGTTACTATTGTTGTAATACTTATCGCCTCTCATGGAGGTAAGAAGTAAAGTACAACATCGAAAAACTATATCTGAACTCACCTCTTCTCTTTGTCTTCAGCTGTAACCCATTACTTTATGGGATTGGTGTTTCTTGCAAGCCTTTTCCAATTCTCCTGTTTTGCGTATCCTGCTCCCTTGAAAAACCACATCATAGCTGTTACATAGATTTTTTTTTAAATATATATATATATATATATATATATATATATATATATATATATATATATATATATATATATATATATATATATATATATATATATATATATATATATATATATATATATATATATATATATATATATATATATATATATATAAAGTGAACCCCTGTCATTGTCCCTTCATCATTGAGGTGTTTCCTTTCCTGTCACAGCTTCATGCTTTGAAAGATCTGACCAGAATAGGTAACACCATTCCATGTATGTTGAAAAGAGACCAAGCATGTGCAGTACGCCGTGCTCTTTATGTGGACGGTGTGCTGCTGATCAGATCCATCATCAAACAGCAATAAGTGGTTACTGAAATATAAACCAATAAATGTAAAGTGATATGCATATTATAATAATAGTACTGAATATAGTTATACATTGTAGATCAATTCATTAATGAATTATAGAACAAAAAAGAATTTTCATGCCATCACTAGTGACCTCAGGATTAGTTCATATTGTTGACCTGGAGGTCAGAAAAGCTAATATGTGATGGGGTTTCACTACACTTACCTTGGGAGAACAGAACTCCAGAAGTGATTCCACAAATCAACTTGCTAGATCTCATTTAGAATATGCCGCTTAATTCTGGTCATCTCGTCTCGTAAAAGATGAATCTAAATTGGAATTAATTCAAGGAAAAGCTACAACATAAAATTATTGCTCTATGTAATATATTTTACGAAGAAAACCCCAGGAAACCTGAACATATTTTCTCTAAATAATCATAGTCTGTGAAGACTGTGATTATTTAAAGACTAAAAGACAACAGTTTTAATCTCTTGAACCCTGTTCCCTGATTATAACAAGGTAGATTGGTTTAAAATTTGCTGATGAAGCCGCCTCTCCTTTTTTCCCTTCAAAGCATGTTCTGGCAGGCAGCAGTACGAGTGATTCAGCTCTCCTTTTTTACATTATTTTCATTATTTATGTGCTTTTCCCTTGGCACCTTTGCAATTGTATTCACGTACCTCCATAAAACAGTAAAGTAGACTTCTGTCCCGAGAGAATGCCTTCTGTACGAAAGAGTACTTGGCAACACGTCACAGCTTAGGAAACGATGGGGAGTTTTAATTTTCGTTTCCCTAGTAAAGCTGTGCGACAACAACCTCGCTACATCCCATAATGTTAAGTGCTTGCCATCCTTCATGAACATTGTACATTACTTCTCACTCTTACCCAGGAAGCGACAGACGGTGGCTTACACACCTTAAAAAGATAGAGCAGAAGAAAGCATTTGAAGAGACTATCAAGAAGGGGAGGGAGAAAAGCGTAAAACATTCGAGAGAAGGGAATTCTTAGTATTATAGTCACATTGGAAGCATTGTGTCACCAAACAGGTTATGCTTATGAAACACAGCAATGTCAGCAGTTAATACGCAAACCGACGTTGGAATAGCAGATTATGAGGTTGGGATAATACAAAGGCTTGGTGGGGAACTAGCAGGGATATGATGGGGAGTACGAGTATTAAGGGTGCGAGAAAGGAATTAAGTGGTAAAATGTTGTGTGTAGAGGCTTTGGAGGCAGTGATGAGTGAAGAGGGGGTAGGAGGGAGAGGCGAAGACTGGAAGTAGATAGTATTGACCGTTATTCCTTGTGCCGCCGTCTGTCTCAACACACTTTTGTAGACACTTACTTGTTGCGACAGGGACAGCAGAAAGAGTGACTACCGGGAAGTGTTGCAGCAAAAATCACGAACTTTTACATTCCCAACAAGTGAGAGGCATAGTATCCTCACCTGCCGCTGACTTATCTAGAAATAAAACAGGATGTGTAAAATATCTATATTTTTTTTTTTATTTTAAAAGGTGCTGAAGCTTAATTTGGTAAAGTTAATAGGCTAAGAAGGTAGATTTGAGATCGTCTTACAAATTTTCTAACTCTCCGGCCCGCCCGTGTTGCCTTTCAAAAGCTGGGTAGGGAAGTGTTGGGGACGCAGAGGTGAGAGGGAGTGTTTACAGGGGAAGGGATGGTAGAGTGGTGGTGCGTCACCAGTGGCAACAGTGGAAGAGGTTTGGTGTTGACTGATGACTGTGTGGGTAGAGGTAGAGGACGGGGGGGAGTTTTCAACGAATGTCAGCATAATGTATCGAATCCTTCTTCCTCGTTGTTGTTGCTGTTGTTGTTGTTGTTGTTGTTGTTGTTGTTGCTGTTTTTGTTGTTGTTGTTGTTGTTATTACTATTATTATTATTATTATTATTATTATTATTATTATTATTATTATTATTATTATAATGGTAATAATAATAATAATAATAATAATAATAATAATAATAATAATAATAATAATAATATTAATATAGTAGTAGTAGTAGCAGCAGCAACAGGGTTGGCATTACATATCAAAATTTAGTTCCATATCATATTGATAATTAAGGTTTATTAAGGTTGGCATTAAAAAACCCACCCCCATAAAAAGAAAAAAAGAAAAAAAATGCCTGTTTTTTTTTCTATATTTAACATCAATATTTAGTTCTATATCATAATGATAAATAAGTTTTATATATGTACATATACATAAATAATGTAAAAGTAGTCAAGTCTGAACCGTTCATTTCCTGTAAAGCACAAGTTAACACAGGTTTTGTCCAACTGGATCAACCTGTATTAGCATGAACTAAACAAGTGTCTGATCTTCATTAAAAGAGTGTCGAAATCTTTCAAGATCTATCTCCCCTTTTAACTTCTGGCACTCAGTCAAAAATATCTCCAATAACTTTGTGTCTTCATCTTTCCTTCCTTTATTTCAATCTGATGGCACCACTGCCATCTCATTTATTTCTAAAGCTGAACGCTTCACTCAAACCTTTGCTAAAAAACCCACCTTTGATAATTCAGGGCTTCTTCCTTCCTCTCCTCCACCCTCTGACTACTTCACGCTACCTATTAAAATTCTTCGCAATGATGTTTTCCATGCCCTCGCTGACCTTAACCCTCAGAAAGCTTACGAACCTGATGGGATCCCTTCCATTGTTCTTCGAAACTGTGCCTCTGTGCTTGCACCTTGCCTAGTCAAACTCTTCCAACTCTGTCTATCAACATCTACCTTTCCTAGTCAAACTCTTCCAACTCTGTCTGTCAACATCTGCCTTTCTTTCTTGCTGGAAGTTTGCCTAAATCCATCCTGTTCCTAAAAAGGATCACTATTTTAATCCGTCAAAACCACAGTCCTATTGCTTTAATTTCCTGCCTGACTAAAGGTTTGAATCTATCCTCAACAGGAAGATTCTTAAACATCTATCACTTCACAACTTTCTATCTGATCGCTAGTATGAGTTCCGTCAAGGCTGCTCTACTGGTGCTTTTCTGGTTTTCCTTACTGAGTCTTGGTCATCCTCTTGTAGGGATTTTGACGAAACTTTTCCTGTTGGCTTAGGCATATCAAAAGCACAAAGCTTTGATTTCTAAACTGCTCCCCTGTGGCTTCTATCCTTCTCTCTGTAACTTCATCTCAAGTTTGCTTTTTAACCGTTCTATTTCTGCTGTGGTAGACGATCACTGTGTTTCTTCTAAATCTATTAATAGTGGCGTTCCTCAGGGTTCTGTCTTGTCACCCACTCTCTTGCTATTATTCTTTAATGATCTTCTAAACCAAACTTCTTGTTCTGTCCACTCCTACGCTGATGATACCACCCTGCACTTTTCCATGGCTTTTCGTAGACGTCCAACCCTTGAGGAAGTAAACAGTTCTTGCAGGGAAGCCACAGAACGCCTGACTTCTGAGCTCTCTAAAAATCTAGTATTATTCAATGCCTCAAAACTCAATTCCTCCATCTATCAACTATCTATCATTCCAGACAACTATCCCCTCTTCTTCAATAACACCCAACTGTCTCTCTCTTGTACACTGAACATCCTCGGTCTGCCCTTTACTTATAATCTAAACTGGAAATTCCACATCTCATCTCTAGTTGAAGCAGCTTCTATAAAGTTAGGCGTTCTGAGTTGTCTCCACCAGTTTTTTTCACCTCCCCACCTGCTAACTCTGTATAGGGGCGTTATCTGTTCAGGTATGGGACAGGGTGGAATCAAAAGCTTTTCGTCTCATCAACTCCTCTCTTCTGACTGTCTTCAGCCTCTTTCTTATCGCCGCAATGTTGCATCTTTAGCCATCTTCTACGTACCGCTATTTGCACGCTAACTGCTCTTCTGATTTCGCTAACTACATGCCTCCCCTCTTCCCGCGGCCTCGCTGCACAAGACTTTCTTCTTTCTCTCACCCCTATTATGTCCACCTCTCACATGCAAGAGTTAACCAGTATTCTCAGTCATTCATCCCTTTCTCTGGTAAACTTTGGAACTCACTTCCTGCTTCTGTATTTCCTCCTTTCTATGACTTGAACTCTTTCTGGAGAGAGGTTTCAACACACTTATCCTGTAATTTTTGATCACCGGCACCTCAGTGGAACTTTTTTTATTATATTTTTGTTGCTCCTGGCTGGTGCCCCTCCATGAAAAAAAAAAAAAAAATCAAACGTTTGTTTCACTCTGGATCGCTTTTTAATTGCTTATTTAAACTGATTTACATATAAATATGAAGGATAAACAGAAAATTAATTAAATAAAAAACAATAAAGGCCCCCACAAAAAAAAAAATAAATAAACCCCCATAAAAACAGTGGGTTGGTTTTTTAGTTTAGTTTTTTTTTTTTTTACCCGGGTTTTTTCAAACCCTCAGTAGTAGTAATATGAATATGCTCCGGTACTTGCATATTTGCATAAATTCTTGGCGTGTCCTATGTCGGTGAGAATCAGAGAGGATATTACACCCTTACTGAATTTTAAACTGAGCTCACACTTATCTCGTATCACTAAATGTATTTTTAACCAAAAACTGACAGACTCTGCTAATTCAGATTTTCTTTTCATAGATACGAGGTGTGTCATTAAAGTTCCAGGACTGGTGTCCTAAAAGATGAATTTCAAACCCAAGCCACAAACCACCATATTTCCCCTTCAAAGTAATCCTTCTGGAGTATACAACTGCGCTCCCAACCCTCTACAGTCACTAATCTTTTTCTTACGTGCTTTTAAAATCATGTCCTCTGTTGCAGGTCGTTTAACAATGAGCGCTGAACAGCGAACAAACTTGAAGTTTTTGGTGCAGTTGGGGGAAAACGCCGTCAGAAGCACTGGGTATGCTGCAAAAAGTGTACGGGGATGAGACAATGTCACGCTCACGTGTTTTTGAGTGGTGCAAGAGGTTCAAAGAGGGCCGGGAGGACGTGGAAGATGACCCCAGGAGTGGAAGACCCTCAACGAGCAGGAATGAGGCCAATGTTGAGCGTGTCAAGCAGATGGTGCGTGACGATCGTCGGTTGACTGTTCGAAAGATCGCAGATGAGCTTGGCATGAACCACAACAGCGTGTGGAAGATTATCACTGAAGATCTGGGCATGCGGAAAGTCTGTGCGAAGATGGTGCCGAGACTCCTGAACGATGACCAGAAGGGACGACGCATGCAGGTGTGTCAGGACATCCTCGAGCGTCTGGAAACTGAACCAGACTTGCTCAGGAGAGTCATCACCGGCGATGAGTCCTGGGTATTTGAGTACGACCCGGAGACCAAACGCCAGAGCCTTCAATGGAAGAGTCCGGCGTCGCCACGGCCGAAGAAAGCAAGGCAGTCCAGGTCCAGCTTCAAGGTCATGTTGATCGCTTTCTTCGATGTGAGGGGCATCGTCCACTGCGAGTTCTTGCCACAGGGCCAGACAGTCAACCAACATGTGTACAAAGAAGTACTGCGGCGTCTGCTTCGTGCAGTGCGCGAGAAGAGGCGGGAGTTGTGGCAGGGCAACTCGTGGCTGCTTCACCACGACAATGCGCCTGCTCACAATGCCCTGAGCATCAGAGAGTTCTTGGCCAAGAAGAACATCGCCGTGCTGGAGCAACCGCCCTACTCACCTGACCTCGCTCCGTGCGACTTCTTCCTCTTCCCCAAGCTCAAGGAGGTCATGAAGGGGACCCGTTTTTGATGATGCGGACGACATCAAAAAGGCCGTGACGACGGAGCTGAGGAGCATCCCGCAAGAATCCTTCCAGCAGTGCATGCAAGCCTGGCAGAGAAGGATGGACAAGTGCATGCGGTGCCAGGGGGATTACTTCGAAGGAGATAACCTATAGTTTGTAGCCTGGATGTGAAATAAAACTTGTGTGGCACCAGTCCTGGAACTTTAATGACACACACTCGTATATATATATATATATATATATATATATTTTTTTTTTTTCACATTAGTTATACAAAATCTTCGTTAAAATGCATAATCTATAATCATGAAAACAAGTTAGCACACTTCGGAACAGCAATGACGTCCGAAAGAGTCTGCTAATAGTAATTATTGACATAAATTGCTTAGATGTGTGAATATATGGTTCGGATGTTCAAGTTTTTACTTCATGGATACAGAGAGAGAGAGAGAGAGAGAGAGAGAGAGAGAGAGAGAGAGAGAGGAAAAGGAAATATACGGAAAAAAATGGAGGCACAACACAGGACGAGAGATGCAAAACTGTATATCATTTCAAAAGACGTCCTGGTCACGAGTCCTAATTGGTCCACTGCTGTCCTGCCTCCCTCTGGACCCTGAGACAATGCAGCGGGTGACGCAATCATCAACACATTGGAAAACTCGGAAATGCATATTTAATTAGCGAGCGTCCAGGTATTTCCATAATTACACGTACGTACAAAGACTGAATAATTAGCACGCTGCAATACTCATCGATCCCGCCGCCAGAGATTTATTAAAGGAATATGCACCGCCATTATAACTGATCAGAGCCTCAATAACCCAAATACGAAAACTGCTGTCCGTGGGTGGTGTACAGACCATTTTGTTTGAGCTCTCATTGTGGTGGTGGTAGTAGTAGTAGTAGTAGTAGTAGTAGTAGTAGTAGTAGTAGTAGTAGTAGTAGTAGTAGTAGTAGTAGTAGTAGTAGTAGTAGTAGTAGTAGTAGCAGCAGCAGCAGCAGCAGCTTATAAAACAGCCATCTCTCATTACCCAGTGCTCGGTCAGCGGCACGCCTTGCCTCCTCGGTGACTAGTGCCAGGAGACGAGGCGAGGAAATCTAACTTTTTCTTTTTTATCACGAGTGGAGACCAGCGCTTCATAGGTACACTATTTTTACTTCTCTCTGTGTAATTATTCTCTCTCTCTCTCTCTCTCTCTCTCTCTCTCTCTGCTTCACTTATTCTTTTTATATCCCTTAATTTCTTAGTAGAAGGCAATCTTTTAGTTCTAAGATGGTTTGAAAAAGTTATCTCAATTTTTTTTGTCAATGTTCTCCTCAGAATATACTCTTTATTATGTAAATGATAAAAAAAGCTAGACAGTTTCATATTACAAGAGACTATCATGCTTTTTTCACCCCCTTCTCTCTCTCTCTCTCTCTCTCTCTCTCTCTCTCTCTCTCTCTCTCTCTCTCTCTCTCTCTCTCTCTCATTACACAGTAGTCGCCCATTCATTCTCTCATCCCGTCTTCATCTCCCCGTGGCCATCACTCTATCCCTTCACTCTCCCTTCCACCACAAAACTGCTGCCTCCCTTTCGCCGCGCTGTGGTCAAACTCACATCGTCACGATGGTAAAAGTGACGGTAAAAGTGTTTCGTACAGCTTTATAAACCTCGAAACTGTGGTGCATGTGATTCCCGTCCCCCCCCCTTCTCTCTCTCTCTCTCTCTCTCTCTCTCTCTCTCTCTCTCTCTCTCTCTCTCTCTCTCTCTCTCTCTCTCTCTCGACGAATGGATATAAACGAAACTAACAGCGATAGATTCTAAGAGGAAAGAATCAAAACTTTATAAATCTCACGGGGCCGTATTTCGCGATAGAAGGACAAATGTGGATATAAAGGAAGAAAGGAGTCATAAAATTTAGCGAGTTACTGTCAGAAAGTTCCATTAGTTGGAATAGAACGTGGGAGTGCCGGTGGTTGAAATCAGATCGTCCCTCGAGAAAAAAAAAAAAAAAACATGAGAAATACAGACAGTTACGTAAATACCCAAGGTTGACGTGATGCTGGCAGTCAGTGTGAAGAAGTTTCTAATCATTGTAATCTTTTCTGATTGCGTTTTATTGAGACTAAATATTTTTCCTGATGCACAAAAGGAACACACCACACCAAGAAAGAAGAAAGGAAGGAAGGTTAAAGGGAGCAAGTTTCGCGTAATAGAAAAAGCGTGTCTTAGATGACTGTTCTGTTTCCAAAGTTAAGAGCTTCATGTGTGGTGTTGATGTCTGAACGACGCAGACCTCCCGGAAACACACACACACACACACACACAAAAAAAAAAAAAAAAAAAAAAAAAGATACGGGGAGAGAGAGAGAGAGAGAGAGAGAGAGAGAGAGAGAGAGAGAGAGAGAGAGAGAGAGAGAGAGAGAGAGAGAGAGAGAGAGAGAGAGAGAGAGAGAGAGAGAGAGTGTGTTAGCCCCTGCAAAACTGTTATAAGTTATACTGTCTAATCAAAAGCGAGAGACATAGGATAGTGAAGGCAAAGGCTCCTCATCACCCACTAGAACTTTGAGTCGTGGCTGGCTCAGCCATTTGGGGATCTACAGAGTTTTTGCCCTCATGTGTTAACCCTCATGTGTTTGTTTGTTATAAACCTAGCCGTCTAATCTAATGCAAGAGAAATTGGAGAACAAAGGCAACTGTCCTCTACCCTCCGCTCCCTTGAGATGTGGCTGGCAGGAAAGAAAGAGGAACTTTAATGTGTATGTGCCCTATATTATTATTTCTTTAAAATTAAATGTTCAGTGATTTATTATTCGCATGAATTCCCATGTGAAATATACAGGTCCGAGTCGATGTTCATTTGTTAGAAGGGCTTGTAGGCTGCAAGCGTCACCCACATTCCCGACGCAGCCACACACACACACACACACACACACACACACACACACGGACAGGCGGGTGACCGGAGGTAAATATATCATTATTATAGTAGAAAATGAATGTCATAGCACCAAGTTGATTGTATATGTTACCTATAAGTATTATAGGTAACATATGTGAGTACTTTTATAGCAATGTGCATGATATTATGTGAGGAACCGAGACCGAGGAATTGTTCGCATTTTTTACAAGTATCTCTGCATCATCAATAAAAATCGAAGAGGTCGTCTTTCCTCGACCCTCCAATCACAGGCTAGATCAGTGCAACAGATCACCTGCTGCTGGGGACGACTTATCGGTGCCTACAATGATCATTTCGAGATATTTCGTGTTTCCGTGGACTCTGATACTGCTGACGAAAGAGAAGGAAGAGGGTAGTGAGAACTGGGAACACTGGAGAGATGCTGCACGTAAATAGTGCGAGTGGGAAGAAATAAGGTTGTGGAGTTGGTACAGGCGGACGGAATATTTATATGGAAAAAAAGTGTAGAAGCAAACACGAATGGTAACAATCTCGCGTAGAGGGAAAAAAGTCATTCACTCTGCGCCCTTGAGATGTGGCTGGCAGGAATGGGAGAAACACTGCCACGACTATTTGGAGGTTTCTCGCGCATCCTTTGACTCAGACACTGCTGACACTGCTCAAATCAAATAAATCACAGTTACTAAGACACTAATGAAAAGAAACCTACCCTATCAAAGGCACGTACACATTCCTTCTCCTGTAACATGTTATTCGCAAATCACTTTCTCTAGTAATACTGTAAAGTAAGGAATTAGGTGGGGGAGTGAGAACATCCATCTTCTGTAGACTCGCTAAGCTTGTCTCCGCTCATTACTTATTTATGACGGGGAGACCAGGTCATTAATGTAACAGCTCTTTAATTCCCTGTGATTAATATACCGGACCTTTTAGTACCAAAGCCTGGAGTATATTAGAGCACAGGGACTATGTTATAATGTGCAACTTAGGGAAGGGAAAAAGGAGGAGGAGGAGGAGGAGGAGGAGGAGGAGGAGGAGTAGGACGACGACGACGACGACGACGACGACGACGACACAAACGAAAAAAAAAATGTAAAAAACACGAAAAGGAGAATGAAAAAAAGAAATGAAAAAAAAAGAAAAAGAAAAAAAAACAAGAAAAAGAAGAGTAACCACCCAACGCCCTAAAAACAAAACCAACCAACCAACCAAACAACCAACCCAGCTCCTAATGACACCACAATACACCAAATACAATCCCACTACACTACACTCCCAACATGCCCCTCCTCCCTTCCCTGCACACCAGCCCTCCTTCCCTCCCTCTCAACGCGTCCTCACTCCCTCGCCCTGCGCCCCAGCACGTGCAGGGGTGAGACTGGGGATGTAGGTGGCAGTGATTACCCGAGACTAGGAATGTTGCAAGTCAATTATCGGCGAATGGATCATGAATAACAGTGGTGAGAGAGGCTGCTGACGGGCGTTAGTGGTGAGAGAGAGAGAGAGAGAGAGAGAGAGAGAGAGAGAGAGAGAGAGAGAGAGAGAGAGAGAGAGAGAGAGAGAGAGAGAGAGAGAGAACTGATGGACAAGACAGAAGAGGAAAAGAAAAAAAGATAAGATAGAGAAATGGAGGCACAAAGGAACAAGGCTATGATGAAAGAATGCATTGATTGACTGACTGCCTGAGAGACTGGCTGATTTTAATCCAACGCGGGCAACAACTAAAAGGCCATTACTGTCTATGGAACGAGAGATAGGAGGGAGAGGAAGGCAGGAAAGACTGAAACAAAGATGGGGAGGATAGAATAACGTAGGAGAGAGCAGTGATGACTGAGGAAGGGAAGAAAAGGGAATAAAAAGAAAGTGTGGGAGATGTTATGGAAAGAGAAAGGTGATGATAGAGAAAACGAGATGGGAGGAGCAATTTATGGCAAGGGGGAAGTGGAGGAGAGAAAGGAGAGGAAACGAGAAAGGAAGAATAGGGCAGTGGCAATTGGGAACACTGGAGAGGTGCTGCACAAAAGGGCGAGAACGGCAAGGAATGAGGTTATGCTGGTGGTGGTACTGGCTGACGGAACCTTCATGTGGAAAACAAAACTGTGTAGAAGCAAACACGAAAGCCACCAATCTCACGTAGAAGAAAAAAAAAAAAACAGTTAGTAAAGTGAGTCAACACAATAAAGACAGATGGCGGGGGAAAAATACTGGCACACACAAAGCCACAGAAATGAGTTAATCCCAAAAGAAGCTCGGTTCGCCTGTCCTGCCACCGCCACCACTACTATCACCACCACCACCACCATCACCACGACCTACAACAACAAAAACAGCAACAACAACAGCTCGTATATCTCGTGCGTGGATGGACCGAAGAAAAATTGTTACATTAACAAGAGCAACAAATCATAGTGGACGTGCATACTATTGGTTGTGTATGTGTGTGTGTGTGGGGTGCATGTCACTAGTTGACTGACTAGTTGGCTTCTGTCCCTCCTCCCTGACTGTCTGCCTGTCTGTCTTCTTGGTGCTCTTCTTTTTCCTTCATGTTTACCGTTATTTTCTCCTTTCGCAGCACTCTTCCGTCACGCCCAGCCTTCATAACCTCCAAAGGTACTTCACCTTCTTTTCCTTCATCCTTTCTCGCTCATCCTCTTAAGCCAAATTTTCTCCCCCTCCTGCTATAATTCTCCAGCTTCCTTAACTCCTACATGTATTTAGTCTTTCTTTTTATTCATTCCTATTAATTTTCCATCGCTCATTTTTTTCCTTTCCTTTTTCTAATTTTTTCTTTCTTAATCTCATCACCATTGTTGAAGGGAAGGTTACAGCCGTATACTCCTTGATTATCTCATATTTCCAACACGTCTCAGTCTCCTATCAACCCTTCATTCCTCCAACACTGTGTACCACGTAACATTCCCTCACCAAAAGACTCTTTACTGATGTATCACTTCCTACTAGTAATTTTCACCACTCCAGCATTAACACTACAATAATTATGCGATTACGCTGTTACCTAGTACATCACTTTTCTGTGCTAAGAACATTATCGCTGACAGACATTTCGCAATTGTCTCCACTCGCATGTGTTTGCTGTCAATGAATTCCAGTTTCTTTCAGAGAGTTCCGTGATCCATGGTTAAAAAGACCTTCACATGACTCCAAGCTTCTAGTGTGAGATAAATACCATCTTTCTGCTGTGTGTGTGTGTGTGTGTGTGTGTGTGTGTGTGTGTGTGTGAGTGAGAGAAACCTGAGATCAAGGTTTTCACTTCACTACATCTGCAGCGAAGAAGTTCATGGAATCGTTATGCCTTCCTGCCCTTTTTTTACCTCCTTCCTACAGTTCCGGAGCTTCCACTAATACGGACAGTCCTCAAAGGAAGCAGAGGTTTTTATCAATATCGAGACTTCTTGCAGTCCGTAAGGGCAAAGCAGGAAACTTTTCTCACATGTTTGGAGGGAATGAATGGAATCATTTGTGGAATATGTACATAGTGTAAGGCAACTTGTTCCCTAGAATAGTTAGAAAAATAAACTAAACTTATCAACTTCTGCAAAACAAAGCCACCCAAACGACGGCACACCATCAACTCCAGCAATGAATGGCGAAAATTTTATTTTAATAGTCTACGTGCAAACGAAAACATAACTCACGTCCTTTGTTTAGAAAAGTCAAGAGCTTTTCCAAAATATAATTTAAACATAATATGAAAAATAAGTAACGTAAGTTAAAAAGAAAAAGAAGTGAGGGTCATAATTTTCAGGTCGCCCCGCCAGACTGTCTTCATCAGTCTATCTTTCACCTTTTCAATCCTCTCTTCTTTGAGAGTCTCACGCGACGTATCCTCTACACCCTCTCATTTTCCCATCACTAAATACGAGTATACCCACACACTGTCTTTCCCTTCACAAGTCTCTCTCTCTCTCTCTCTCTCTCTCTCTCTCTCTCTCTCTCTCTCTCTCTCTCTCTCTCTCTCTCACGCTATCTCGCCCCTTGTCATCCCGCCCCTCCCTGTACAGCTGGTGACATGTGTACCTATCTCGCAATTTCCAGTCGTCAACAAGTATCGGGGACAGGAGACGCGTAGTGGGATCCCGTCACACAGAAATGATGTGGCGGGGAGCTGTGATAGCGGCACAGACGGCTCGGGGATGTGGGCGGCGGCCAGAAGAAAGGGAAGAGGGAAAATAAGAGAATATGGGACTTGCCGACAATAGCTTCCCCCTAACTCATCAAATTTCCCCCCCCTGTCTCTTCCTCCTTTTCTTAGTCCTCCTCCTTCTCCTCTCACTGACACCTAAAGCTTCTTATTTCTATTCTTATTGGATATTGAAAGGAAGAGAATGAAAGGAAGGGAAAAAGATCATAGCATGACTAGCATGACGGGATAAAAATTCACTGATGAATAACTTCCCAGTGAGGAAAATGAGGGCGTGGGAGTTAAGCGGAAAGACGTGGAACTTTCTAGCAATACAAGGCCATGTTCTGAAACACTCACGCGCCGCACCTCCACTACATTCAAAACGATTTAGTTGAAGTTACATGAGTTACATGATTCTAGTGACAGGTTAACAATATTTCTACATTATCAACAAGAGAAGCACTCTTGAGAACCCAGCTGATCATCTCCGCGGCCTTTAAAAATAGTGGTGAGAGACCAAAACGTTCCTGAATAAGAGCCTTTGGGACGAGGAAAACATGACAAACCCTGGAGGGAGAAAAGTGATAAGATAGAGCGATAACACTTGCTCTCCTTCGTGCGGTGCGAGGCGGAGGGGAGGGAACACTGCCGCCGCCACCACCTTGTGATAAAACTGTGACGACGCCCCGAGAGACGCGAGAATTACGATCCCCGGCCACTGGCGGCACTCCCTTCTAATAATGAGAGAGAGAGAGAGAGAGAGAGAGAGAGAGAGAGAGAGAGAGAGAGAGAGAGAGAGAGAGAGAGAGAGAGAGAGAGAGTTTGTGAGTGGAGGCATGGGGAATGAGTGAAGATAATGGTGGTGGTTGTGGTGGTGGTGGTGGCAGCGGCGCGGACTGCTACTCCAGGCTTCACCGTGGCAACCTACGAGTACAAGTGTCTGGGAAGCTGGCCTGGATGACGCAGCCGCAGCCGCCGCAGGGCTGTGCAGTGGGAATCAACCCTCCCAGGGACGTTCAAGGCATCTCTGCTGTTCTCCTTGACACCTCCCTTCCTTTCTCCTCCTCACCTATCCTCGGCCTTCCTTCTATGAGAAGTTAATAGGCAATCAGAATTGAGTTACCTTTCGTTTTGTGAGTGTTGATGTGAAATAATGAATCTCTCTCTCTCTCTCTCTCTCTCTCTCTCTCTCTCTCTCTCTCTCTCTCTCTCTCTCTCTTTCCCACAGCACGGCAATGCGGCAAGGTTTCCCAGCACTGAATATAATTTCTTTCTAACACATGCAACAGCTAAGCCCCGCTATTGTGCCGGCCACTCCTGCAAGCCGCCACAGTCACCGGGACGCGGCGGCACGACCACACGACACACGCCCTTTATGCACGTTTAGAAAGTTCGCTTGATGAACGGGATGTTTCTCTCTCTCTCTCTCTCTCTCTCTCTCTCTCTCTCTCCTCTCTCTCTCTCTCTCTCTCTCTGTGTGTGTGTGTGTGTGTGTGTGTGTGTGTGTTTATCTCATAAATCAGGTTATTTTAGAACGCCAGCAATAGGAATAGAAAAGGTCAACACTTGCCACTGCATTTGGTGTCTTTGCTGTTCTCCACACGCACCAATAGTATCACTTAAAATTTGTTCGCTCACTCATTGTTATGAATAATAAATAGATACACGAGGTTTTCCTTCAGTCATATATTCAGTCATATTGAATGGATGCGCCCTATATGGAACTGTCATTTATATATGAAAAATCGGTACTGAAACAGAATATGGGGGTGATGCTTTTTACTTCTCAATTTTTTTTTTAGGGTTCTTCGTACGACTATTGTGGAATTTAGTTTCAAAAGTTAAGAAAACCTCCATATCCTGATGCAAGAGATGAAAAAGAGTGAATAAACCAAATACCCTCAGGAGGAAAAGCTGCCCAGCATTGTTTTTTTTTTTTTTTTTGTATGACGAAGAAACAAAGCGAGGTGAGTTGGAGGCGGCGGTGCACCAGAAGCACCATGGCGACTTGCTTCATTCATGGTAGATTTAAATGAATTACTCCGAAGAGAAGTGAATATCATAAACATAATCAGTACACAGGCACATCTCTAAAGATATACCGACTAAAAAATACACGAAATACATAACAACCCTTACAAGAGACGGTTTAAGCTTTCAAACTTCTATTCATCAGAGACGCAGAGTAAGAAGGGATTTGCTAGACTAGAGTAAATAAGTGGTATAAGGAGAGAGGGTGATATAGACAAGATTCTTATGCTTAATAATCAGAAAAGGACTATAAATAATAGGTTCAAAGTAAGTACAGGAGTGAATGTTTTATAAAGGAACTGCCAAGCGTGAGCCTATAGACATCTGGCAGTTTCCCTTGTGGTCTTATGGTTTTAAACAAAATCACCCCCTCTCTTCCGCGTGAGAGAGAGAGAGAGAGAGAGAGAGAGAGAGAGAGAGAGAGAGAGAGAGAGAGAGAGAGAGAGAGAGAGAGAGAATGACAGACAGACAGAGACAAACAGATGCACACCGGCACAACATAAGACGGCAGAGACTCACAGACAAGAAGGGACAAAGTGAGGATGCACCTTCAGATCCCCTTACCTGGAAGCGCCCCTGAATGACGTCCAGTTGGTGCTTGGTGACTTTGATCTGCCTCTTGGTCATGTCCGTGGGCTGCTTGGCGTTGAACGGGTAGGCGACACAGCACAGAATAAACACATACAACTGCAGGCGTTTCTTCCTCTCTTCCTCTTCGCGCTCCTGTTTCTCCTGCAACGAAAGGAGGGGAAAAAAAATTAGCAGATTGATGAGAGAGAGAGAGAGAGAGAGAGAGAGAGAGAGAGAGAGAGAGAGAGAGAGAGAGAGAGAGAGAGAGAGAGTAAACGTGTCATATTCGAGTAAAAAAAAAAGAACATTTCTCAAGAGTAGGAGGAAAAGGAGGAGGAGGAGGAGGAGGAGGAGGAGAAGTAAGAAGACATTAAAATAAATAAGAAACATCTCTCCTGTCACATGTTCCTACTTAATAAAACTCGTAGGATCAATAAACACACGGAGTATAGAAAAGAAAAGAAAGGAAAGAAAACACTCCCACACACACACACACACACACACACACACACACACACACACACACACACACACACACTATAAATATTGATATCCTCTCTATAAATATTGATATCCGCTCACTCAGGCACGCAAACAAGACGAGTTAGTTTAACAAGCCGTCATGTGATCCGAACTCGTGAATTCAGAAATAATTTAGGAGCGTCGCGTTGTGGAGCCTATGACCTTCACTCCCTCACTCTCCCTCGCTCTCCCGTCCATTCACTTCGCTGCCAGTCAGTCAAGTTCCCACTCGTAAAGTTTGCTGATTTGATTTGATGTCAGTCAGTCAGTCGGTAAGTAGGTCTGTTAGTTGGCTGGTTTGATAGTCAGTCAGTTGGGTACTACTGGTATGAGTTAATCAATGTCATAGTTATTCATTTAGTTTCCTTTCCAATGTTCACTGTTAGTTTGTCAGCTAGTTAGGTTAGGTTAGGTTAGGTTGTTTAAAATTTATTTGGTTAGTTAGTTTGTCGGCCGGTCACTCAGTTGTTGGGCTTCTTAGTTCCGCAGCTTCATTCAATCAGCACCTTAGCAGGCCAGTTGAACAGATTAGTTATCCAGTTAATCACTTCGTCAGGTAATAAGTAATTTATCAAGTCAAGCAAGCTTCTAATCAAACAACAATTCCGCTACTACGATAGTCAGTCAGTCAGTCAGTCAGACAATTAGTCAGTCATCCATATTCAGCTCGTCAGTCAGACAGTCAGTCGGATGAAAGTCTAAGTGAGTGAGCGAGGGAGAGAAATTGGCTGAGTGAGTGGTAGCGCGAGAGGCATATACTCGTAAGTGAATGCATAAGTGACTAAATGAGTGAGGCAGCGGATTGTAAGTAAGGGCGTGTATGAGAGAGCACAGGCCGCCAGCCAACACGAGGCTGCAAAACCTTCACCTCCTCACTCAAGACTCAGCGGTAAGACACCCAGGGCAGGACTGATGAGCACTACAGCGGCATTACGAGCGACACGAGGCAGCTGGGAAACAACAGCTGGCTAGAGGAAGGCGCACTACATACTAGTTAGCATATAATACATATACAACAGGTTGCGGTAATTATTCTGCTGCCGAGTGAAGTAACGTAAATAACTATACGGTAGTAAAATATTACCATATGATATTTAAGAGGCTTGTAGATCTAACGGGGGGAAATAGATATTGTGTGAGGTTTAAATATTATTCTAGAAACGTAACTGACTAGAATAGAGTGAAATAACGGGTGAAACACTAGCTACTCGTGAGGAAGCGAAACGTGACAGGTGAAGGACCCAGAGATCAAGGCGAGATATATAAAAGTAAACACTAAATAAATGCACAAACACCAAGACGTGCCTACATAATGCCAACGTAAATAAGTTAACAAACAAAACAATAAAATACAATGTCCCCTTCAGAAAACAAACACGCTAAACTAAAAATAAATAAATGAATAAACAATAAACTCTTTCCATAAAATAAATACTAAAAATACTAAACTGGAGCAACATCATAACAAACACGAAAGTCAAACGTAAACATGGATGACGAGAAAACACGATAAAAAAAAAAACAGAAGCTACAACGTAAAAAAAAAAATATATAGCTTTCCGCCCGATATCAGTACCACACATGAGGGAGGAGGGCTGCGGTAACACGCCACGCACCGCTGCACACCTCAGATGAACGCCCCTCCATTCCTCCGCTCCCAGCACTCGTCACTCCTTCCCTTGTAGTCTCCTCCAGTCCACGCAAGAGTATAATTTCGGAGGACACTGCAGACTGTCAAAAACTAGATTATTCAACTGCTTTTAATTCGCTTGTTCATTTTTTTTTTTTCCTTTGAAGAGCTGCAATATTAATGAGCCTTTTCTTTCTTTCTTTTCACTCCCTTTAGTGCCTTTGACCTGATTTTTTTAACGCTTAATCAAAGGGGGAAAAAAATAAAGCAAGTGATTGAAAATTTTAGATCTTCAAGTGGTTTTTGTTCTATTTCCGCCCCGTTGAATTATTCAGGGTTATCCAAATTTAATAAAAGTCATACTCTCATTAGTGGTCAAAGGACTAGGACTATGCAATCTTAACTTGCCTTTGGGTCATATTCTTAATTTCTTTGAGCTTTTATTACGACTACTATTTTAAAAGTCCGCCGAGGTGATCAGTCGAGTTCTCACGATGTTTTCCCCACACTAATGATGCACAGTCCTTCTTAAACTATCACTACCATCACGAAAACATACTTGAAAACCCTCAAATAACTTACACTAGAGCCTGCTTGATAAAGACGAGGTAAAACACCGAATCATTGTCATTTCTACTACCTACGACATCTCTGACACCTACAACTTTTTAAAGCCACTCTTATCTAGGCACTCAACACACCGTCTGCTTTTCCTCCCACTGCCAACATTAACCTCCGCAGACGACCTCGAGACCTCGGCAAATAGCAAGCATTCCCCATAAACAAACCCACACAATTACTTAGGAATGACCTTACTCCGCCAAACTTAAAGGAATGACAGTGTTCGCGGCTCCTTTAGGCTTAAGTAACATCAGGCTTCCCACAGCATCGTCTGCAGAGAGAGAGAGAGAGAGAGAGAGAGAGAGAGAGAGAGAGAGAGAGAGAGAGAGAGAGAGAGAGAGAGAGAGAGAAAAAAAAAAACGTTTCTTTGTCTATATCTGTTATAGTTTAGTTAATATGGTTTAATTTTATTTTTCGTATTGTTGTTGTTATTATTATTATTATTATTATTATTATTATTATTATTATTATTATTATTATTATCATTATTATTATTACTATTATTATTATTATTATTATTATTATTACTATTATTGTTATCATTATTACTATTATCATTATCATCATTATTATAATTACAATTATCATTACTATTATATTATTTTCTATTTTTGCTACATGACTTGTTCTTCTGCGTATTTGATCCATGCACTTCCTTCTCGTTTATTCTTCTAGTCCTGTTACATAACGTACCATAATAGTATTTACTCCCATTAACTCATTACGACACACACCTGAGGAGGACCGTCATGTCATTACCACTCACCGTCCCGTGCGTTATATTAATTATTCACTTTTATTTCTCGCAAGACAGACGCGGGGAAGACTTAATGTTTGCTGGGGTATCTTAATAGGAATGTCAGATAATGCTTCTGTACCTTAATGTCATTACTCTCTCTCTCTCTCTCTCTCTCTCTCTCTCTCTCTCTCTCTCTCTCTTAGTAGCAGGGATGAAGGAAAAGTTTGTCCCAGTATGTATCTTCAGTTCCCATTCCGGTGAGGTTCAGTGCGTTATTAGAGAAGCCAGTCTCGGCCAGGTAAGATTAGAGGACGATGAGGTGTGCGAGTAATTAGTGGAGAGCAGGAGGAGGAGGAGGAGGAGGAGGAGGAAAAGAGAGAGAAAAAGTTTCAAGCAAGAAAGAAGTACACGATAATCTGGACACACACACACACACACAGAGAGAGAGAGAGAGAGAGAGAGAGAGAGAGAGAGAGAGAGAGAGAGAGAGAGAGAGAGAGAGAGAGAGAGAGAGAGAAAGATACGTTGCTTCCACACCTTTAAGCAGGATATTATGATCACTTGTCACGGAGCAGAGGCTCCTCTTGCCACCGCCTCCTCCCCCTCCTCCTCCTCCTCCCTTCAAGTTACACCTCCGCCTGCACCTTCAGCTAATGCCCTACATCTCACCTGTCCCTCCCCTCTCCTCTCCCTCTCCCCATTCCCCTCTCCCAATCCGCCCGCCACTTCCCCTCCAGCACCACTTAGATACTCCCACTTCCTCTCGTAACGGCTCCTCCTCGTCCACACACTGCACTCTCATCTCTCTCTCTCTCTCTCTCTCTCTCTCTCTCTCTCTCTCTCTCTCTCTCTCTCTCTCTCTCGTCCTTTACGCAGTCACTTACCCTTTACACACATTCTCTCTCTCTCTCTCTCTCTCTCTCTCTCTCTCTCTCTCTCTCTCTCTCTCTCACACACACACACACACACACACACACATACACACACACATACACACGTACACACATTAGTAGTAGTAGTAGTAGTAGTAGTAGTAGTAGTAGTAGTAGGAGGAGGAGGAGGAGGAGGAGGAGGAGGAGGAGGATGAGGAGGCGGAGGAGGAGGAGGAGGAGGAGGAGGAGTGTTTATGTTGTCGTTGTTATTGTAGTTTATTGATTACAGCTTTACAGTAAAACAATTTCCTTATAAATTAAGAACGCAACAAATTCATAAGCTCACATAAATAATATCTTTTAGTCCGTAATAATTATGGTAAAAAGATCACGAAGGATTTGCCACACAAGTACGTTCTGATTACATGCTATACTCACGGGAATACACACACACACACACACACACACACACACACACACATTTCTCATACACATCAAGTAAATTTAAGACCTCAACATCATAAAAATAACACACACACACACACACACACACACACACACACACACACACATTAGGCCTCATCACCATACCACACACACTCATCACAACTCATCTATGCCAGGGAGGTCATTACTTATGCCTTCTCTCTCTCTCTCTCTCTCTCTCTCTCTCTCTCTCTCTCTCTCTCTCTCTCTCTCTCTCTCTCTCTCTCTCACACACAAGTCCCACCTCCACCAATTCCTTGCCCGGATATTAAAGCAATCTGTCTGTCCCCTTCTGTTAAGCCTTTTCAGGATAACATGGCCAAGGTGTTTCTGTCCACACTTGCCTCCTCCTCCTCCTCCTCCTCCTCCTATTCCTCCTCCTGCTTCTCCTACTCCTCCAACTTCTCCTATTCCAGCACCTCTCTTGATTCTTCTTTTTTCTTCTCTTCTCCTTCTCGTCCTGTTCCTTTTGCTCCGTCTCCTACACCGCCTCCTCCTCCTCTTGTTTTTCTTTCCTCTTCTTCTCTTTCTTTGATCCTGACATCTTCTCGGGTAAGTCCTGTTTTCTTTTACAAATTGTCCAGAAGAGTCGTGGCGGGATCACGGAATTCAAGGACACAAGTAAAATGAGCGAGTTCGTCGTTCCGCCTCGAGGGTTCCCTTCCTTCACTCCTTCCTTCCAGCGCAGCGTGGCCGAGGTGCTGTTTGCTCATTGTTTTGGTTTTGTGGTGTTTGTAAATTTGAATTGTTACTTTGAATTAGGGCCTGTATGTTGTTCTGCCTGTCTATTTTGTCTCTCTCTCTCTCTCTCTCTCTCTCTCTCTCTCTCTCTCTCTCTCTCTCTCTCTCTCTCTCTTTTCCTCGCTCGCTCGCTGTTAAATTTCTTCACTGTTACGCACAATAAATTTCTACGCTATGCTGAAAAACATGTATTCCTTTTCTTTCTCTCTCCCTTCCACCACCAAAAACCTACACTCCCACCACCAGTACCACCACCATCACTCCCAACACCACCACCACCACCACCACCCGTTTGTCTCCTGTCCGCCACCACCAGACTTTCATCCTATATCATTCTATAAAACCCAGCTGGAGAACATGTTTCATTCTTTTATCTTCCATTTTAACGTTATAAGGAGCACTAAAACAACCACTACCACTAACACCAGTACGCCCCCTCTCTCTCTCTCTCTCTCTCTCTCTCTCTCTCTCTCTCTCTCTCTCTCTCTCTCTCTCTCTCTCTCTCTGTGTATATGTGTGTGTGTGTGTGCGTGTTTTACAATAGCACCACCATCACTACCTTCTCTTCATTCCCCTCATCATCAGCAGGAACAACAAGAGGTCTAGCACCAACACTCCTCTTCTGCCCTTCAGGTATCGACCCCAGGCATGTGCTGGGCCAGGTGTCAGGGTCCCGGCGCTGCACCACACACACGCGTGACCCTCGGGGATGCGTGCCCGTATTAGCTTTGTCCGGGTCTTCAGTACAGCTCCCCCTTCATTTTGCTTCCTGCGCTGTTTGCTCAAGGTTTTATCTGTTAGGTTTACTCCGTGTGTGTGTGTGTGTGTGTGTGTGTGTGTGTGTGTGTGTGTGTGTGTGTAATTAAAAAATAATAATAATAATAAACGGTTTATTATTTAGGCAGTTGACAAACTGAAAATGTACATAGGGGATGGGGAAAAACTTAACATTAATCCTAACGGTAAGACTAATCTAGGAGGGAAATACTATCGATTGATGGCTCGCACCATGGTGGGAATCGCACTGAGTCTGTACCGGTCCGTGCGCGGCGCCTTCAGGGGCGTTATTTTGTTGTGGTGTCTGGTGGCACGGACAGGGCGAGGCGCGTCGGGCGGCAGCATGTCTCTGAGACGCGGATGATGCAGTAGTCCCTTCCCAAACTTCTCCAGAGCCTCTCGGTGCCTGGTGGATATTCTGGACAGACTCAGGGTGGTCAGGGCTTCTTCATAGGTGGTGTATGCAGGGCCAAGGATGACCCTGCACGCCCTTTTCTGCACACTCTCTAGCTGTAGCTGTTGAGTGTGTGTGAGGGAGGAGGACCACGCTGGGGAGGCGTACATGAGTTTGGGGAGGATGAAGGTGAGGTACACCCCCCTTAACTCATCTGTCGGCGTCCCCAGCGACCTGAGTCTGCGCAGCATGTACAGCCTGTAGGTAGCTGATCTCACGGTGCTGGCGACATGCTGCTTCCAGGTCAGCTGGTCGTCCACCGTGACTCCGAGAAGCTTGGCACATTGGACCACCTGGAGGGGGTGAGGGCCCACTGTGAGCCGGGGAGGGGGCACTGGTACAGAGGAGGTACAGAAATGCATCACCACAGTTTTGCTGTGGTTGATGGTCATCCTGCTCTCCTCTGTCCACGTCTGCAGTCGCTCCAGAATTGCTTGCAGTGGCGAGTAGTCCGGGTTCTTGTTGGAAACTGGGACGCCCACGGTGCAGTCGTCCACATACTTCCAGCGATGGGGGGTGTCGGTGAGGGCGTCGTTGATGAGGAGGAGGAAGCATAGAGGACCCATCTTGGTCCCCTGGGGGACTCCACATGTCAGCTGTTGGAAATTAGAGACAGAGCCCTGATAGCGAACGGCCTGACGTCTCCCTGTGAGGAAGTCGGCTAGCCACGCTATCAGATTAGGAGGGAGACCCAGACTTACTGCCTTGCTGATGACAACAGTGTGATCAACTAGATCAAAGGCTTTTTTGAAGTCGACAAAAGCAACAGCTAGAGAGGTGTTTCGCTTGTCCAGGTGGCTGTGGATGAATTCAAGGAAGCTGGTCAGGTAATGTGAGGTGGAGGTGGCTTTAATATTTCCGAATTGTCTGATATCCACGGTGTTACAAATTTTGGTGTATGCCCAGTCATATACAAAATCTTCACAAATAAGGCTAGGGATGGGGGTGATAGAGACTGGCCTGAGGTCATTGAGTGACTGAGGACTGGAAGTTTTGGGGATGGGAGTGACATAAGATGTCTTCCAGTCCGCGGGGCAAGAGTGTTGGGAGAGTGAGGCGTTTATTATGGAGGCATAGCGGTGTTGCTAGCTCTACAAGCAAATTCCTTGTAAATTTTTATAGGAAGGTCAGTGGGTGTGGTGGATCTTGGTTTAAAATTTAAGTATTCTCTTAAAAACATCCATCGCCTGGACAGTGTGTGGAGGGGAGGGAGCGGGCAGATAGGCAGGAAGCGGAGTGGTGTGGAGGGGAGGAAAGGAAAGGTTTGACAGATAGCAGCAAAGTGATCGTTCATTCTCCTGAGCCGCGAGATTAGCAGGAAGGTGTGAGGTGCAAGGAAGGGATGAAGTGTGCTTTTGTAAGCCACACAAAGCTTTGATCTTAGCGTACCACTGTCTGTTGTTGGTCAGCTTGAGGTGGTGTATCTTGTCTGGGTAATAGCTTGCCTTTGCATTCTTAATCTCCCTGATTACTCTGTTTCTTAGTTTCCTGTAAAGGACCGGGCAGGAGTGGAACGCCCAGGTCCGCTGACGCATGAGTCTTTTAAATGCGGGGCGTCATCCAGGGAGCATCAGACGGGTGCGTTGTGACGCTCTTGGCTGGGAAGTAGTGGTGGAAGGCTGCTGTAGTAGTGGCGACGTAGTTTTTGCCATTTTAAGGTGGACGTCCTCCTCATCCAGCACCTCGGTCCACGGGTGTTGTGTGTGTGTGTGTGTGTGTGTGTGTGTGTGTGTGTGTGTGTTTCATTACTTTCTGTTTTAAGTCTCTCTCTCTCTCTCTCTCTCTCTCTCTCTCTCTCTCTTCTCTCTCTCTCTCTCATCTCTCTCTCTCTCTCTCTCTCTCTCTCTCTCTCTTCTTCTTCTTCTTCTTCGTGTCACCCTCCTCCACGCCCCGGACGCCTCGCTCTCCTAACTCGAGCCAACAAGCCATGGTATCAGAGCGCCACCGAGCGGAAAAGCTACTAATCTTCATTCAATTACTGAGTCCCATTGACGACGACGCCGTGACAGAAGACCAACTTAGCTCACCCCTACCGAATTAACCACCGGATCTGCGTAAATGTGTGTGTGTGTGTGTGTGTGTGTGTGTGTGTGTGTTTATGTGTAACTGGTTCACCTCATGCACGACAATCATAACTCCAGCAGGAAGGAAAACTACAACGAAAGCTGAGGTTATTGCGCGAATATTTTTGAGCGAGGATGCTAACCGAATCTCTCTCTCTCTCTCTCTCTCTCTCTCTCTCTCTCTCTCTCTCTCTCTCTCTCTCTCTCTCTCTCTCTCTCTCTCTCTGTCGGCGCTGGCTCCTTGCGCCACACAGTGTACACGTAAAGGTAAAGGTCAGCTGAATTAAGGTTCACTCCAGCCAGTCATTCATATCGTTGGGTCGGGGTCCAGCAAAACCAGAGCAGCTCATCCCGCCGAGGCCGCCACCCACCACCACCACCACCACCACACCACTCGCTTCAAGGTTACTGGCAAGGGCACCTCCAGCATCACACACGAGCATGTCTCCATTCCAGCAGGGAACGCAAGGCTGGCCGCTGCTATGCCGCTATAAAAAACAATTCATTTTCATTCCCTTGGTAAAATGTTGTTGCAATTATGACGCCGCGGTTAGAGTCAGGCAGCCGCCATGTTTGTTTTCCCTGGCTGGTCAAACAAACGTTGTGTTGGAACTTGTTTGTTTTATATTTCATTAGCCGCTTAAGATAGATGGGTATACAATGTTCTATAAAGATAGAGAAAACAGGAGAGGAGGAGGTGTCGCGTTATACGTTAGGGACATATTACAGTGCTGTATGAACAATAGAATTAAAACAGATAACAAAGCAGAGTCGATATGGGTAGATATTAAGGAAGGATCGCAGTCAGTAGTACTAGGGGTAGTTTACAGACCACCGACCAGTACAGAGGAAATTAACACCTCACTGTGGCAGGAATTAAATAGAGCAGGCAGGTACAGTCAGGTATGTGTGGTAGGAGATTTTAATTTTAGGAATATCGACTGGAGTCTGATTGTGGGTAACAAGGAAGCAGAGGAATTCCTTAAGGTAATTCAGGATAATTTTTTAAAACAGGTAGTCGTAGAACCCACAAGGGGGAATAATATTCTAGATTTAATTCTTACTAACAGGGAGGAAGCAGTCACGCAGGTAGAGGTTGGAGGACAGCTAGGTAACAGTGACCTTAGGGAAATTAGGTACAAGCTAGAATGGGAAGAAACTGTTAGAAATAAAAACACTAGTAAAATACCTGACTTTAGGAGAGCAGATTTTGAAGAATTAAAAAGGTACCTCCAAGGAGTGGACTGGCAAGGGATGCAGGGTGAGGTCAGGTCAGGGACGGAGTTCAGAGAGATAAGGCAGGATGAGGGAGGTGAGGCGAGGCTCCAGAAGGGAGGAGGAAAGAGGAAGGGGGGAGATAGGCGTGAGTATGTTGGAATGTCAGGTCATGCTGAAATGAGAGAGGTAAGGTCGAGGCGAGTTGATGAGGGAGGGGAGAGGATGGTAGGGAACGAGATGAGGGGTTTAGGTGAAGTAAATGTAGATGAATTGTATAAATATTTCGTAGATAAAGTTCATACAGGTCAATTAGCAAATATCCCGTATAAAACAATAAGATCACAAAAAAAATGACCCTAAATGGATGACTGCTAGGTTAAAGCATTATATAGGGCGTAAGAGAAGTATATATAAGAGATTAAGGGCAGGTGAGGAAGTTTTAAGGACACAGTATAATGAATTAGTTAGAACAGTCAGGAAGTTAACGAGGAAAGCTAAGGAAAATTATGAATTAAAGGTAGCCAGCCAGGCGAAGACGGACCCCAAGGGATTTTATCAGGTATACAGGACGAAAAATAAGGATACTGTAGGTCCATTAAAGGCAGCAGATGGGGAGCTGGTTAGTTCTGGGGAGGAGATTAGTAAACTTCTGAATGATTATTTTTTAACTGTCTTCACTCAGGAAAACATGCAGGATATGCCAGATAGTGAACAGGTGTTTAGAGCAGATGAGTATGAGAAGCTGACGGATATTTCCATAACTAGGGAGATAGTGGAGCAGGAGATAGATAGGCTAAAAAAGTTCAAGTCACCAGGACCTGATGAAATATATCCCAGAGTACTGAAGGAATGTAAAAAGATTATTAGTGAGCCGTTAGTTTCTGTCTTTAGGAAATCACTGGAGTCGGGTGAGGTACCAGAAATGTGGAGGCAGGCTAATGTAGTACCCATCTTTAAGAAAGGGGATAAAACTTTAGCGTCTAATTATAGACCGGTCAGCTTAACTTCAGTTGTAGGTAAAATGTTAGAGTCAATAATAGCCAGGAACATTAGGGAACATTTAGACAAACATAACTTGATAAATCAGTCACAGCATGGCTTCACGAAGGGGAAGTCTTGCCTGACAAACTTGTTAAGTTTTTACAGTAAGGTGTACGAGGCAGTAGATAATGGAGATAGTTATGATATCTTATATCTGGACTTTAGTAAAGCATTCGACAAGGTGCCCCATCAAAGGCTCCTGAGAAAGGTTAGGGCGCACGGGATAGATGGGAAGGTGTTAGGTTGGATAGGGTCATGGCTTGGTAACAGGCGACAGAGAGTGCTAATAAACGGCTCGAAATCCGAGTGGGGTCATGTCATTAGTGGGGTGCCACAGGGATCAGTATTAGGGCCATTATTATTTCTAATATATATCAATGACTTGGATAGTGGAATTAATAGCGATGTTAGTAAATTTGCGGATGACACAAAGATAGGTAGATTAATTAGGTCAGAAGCGGATGCCATCGCCTTGCAGACAGACTTAGATAGAATGAATGAATGGACGGATAGATGGCAAATGCAATTTAATATCAATAAATGCAAAGTGCTTAGAGTAGGTAGAGGAAACCCACACAATAGGTACACATTAAACAACCAAACTCTGGTAGGTACAGGGTACGAGAAAGATTTAGGAGTTATAGTTAGCTCTGAACTCCGTCTAGGGAAACAATGCATAGAAGCCAGAAACAAGGCAAATAGGGTACTAGGATTCATTTTTATGAGTGTTAAAAGTAGAAGGCCGGAGGTAATATTAAAGTTATACTTGGCGCTGGTCAGACCTCATCTAGACTACGCTGTGCAGTTCTGGTCCCCACATTACAGGAAAGATATAGGTCTATTAGAATCAGTACAGAGGAGAATGACTAAAAGGATACAGGGGATGAGGAGTATTCCTTACGAAGCGAGGCTGAAGCGGTTAAATTTACATTCTCTAGAGAGACGTAGGTTAAGAGGGGACCTGATAGAGGTCTTTAAGTGGTATAAGGGTTATATCAAGGGAGATGTAAGCAAAATTCTTAGGATCAGCAACCAGGGTAGAACAAGAAATAACGGGTTCAAGCTTGAAAAATTTAGGTTTAGGAAGGAGATAGGAAAAAATTGGTTCTCGAATAGAGTGGTAGATGAGTGGAACGGACTCAGTAATCATGTAGTTAGTGCTAGGACACTAGAGAGCTTTAAGAGAAGATTAGACAAGTTTATGGATGGGGATGATAGGTGGAAATAGGTAGGAGTGTTTCATACAGGGACTGCCACGTGTAAGCCTGGTCGCTTCTTGCAGCTTCCCTTATTTCTTATGTTCTTATGTTCTAAGAGGCGAGGAGTTTCTGTCATTCCTTCTGTCCGCGCCGTCTGCCGCTCAACAGATAGAAAAATGTCAATCTCGATCATTTGTATTGTGCAAGCTGGAGGAACATCACGGGTCTGGAAAATAGAAGGAGTTGGAGATACGAAGACACATAATAAATTGACGATATTATTCTTTATTCCGTATTCTAAGTGTGTTTTATTTCGATTTCCAACAGGTTTTCGTATAAAGCACGTCATTTTGGGTATTCATGACTGTACGGCTTAATTTAACAAGGATTCTGCACCATCCTTTGGCTTTATTAGATGTTATTGAGATTTTCGAGAGTGTTAACTGAACAAGGATTCTTCATCACTGGCAAAGTCACCCACGAGAACACGACTGAGCTTCTGCCCTCTTAGGTTTCTTTTACTTGGAACTTATAAAAAGAGTAATCTTCAGAATTCAAAGCTTTGGTCGTGCGGGGACAATATACACTCCACGTTTTCGACAGAAGGACAAGACCAACAAGAGGGAGACTTCAAGACACTTCCCGAGATAATTTTGGAGTTGCCTTTGAACTCTTTCCTCTGAGTCTGGCGCCTTAAGTGTGTTTTTTTTTTTCACCAGTTATTGTTTTCCTTGGTCAGGGGCCTTCTTACACAAAGAATTTGGCTTCAGTTATGGCAGAAAGAAAAAAATATGGTATTAAGAGTCATTTTTATGGCCCTTGATCAAAGCCCCTTATGCATTAAAAAAAAATAATTATAAAAAAAAATAGCAGTGCAGTGTGACGCTAAAGAAGTGACGCTCTTGACTGTCTATTACGTCACGCTATAATTCACAGAATTTAGCAGCGAAAATTAATGGCTAAAAGGTAATTGCGATTTCCATGTTATTATAATGGAACTAGAATTAATATCGGCTTGTGGCAAAAATAATAATATAAAAAAACACACGGCTTTGCGGGGTGAGTGTGCGGCGCGATACGGCCACAGCCAGCCAGGACGTGCGGACCTCACTGCAGAGTACTTTATTGTTAACTAATAAATTGGCATGGCAATATTCAGTACATACAGTTGGCCAGCCAATATTGAGTATATGCAGTTAGCGAGGCAATATTAAGTATATACACTTGGCAAGGCAATATTAAGTACAGATGCCTGAACAACTGCAATATTACTAGAGTTCCCTAAAGTAGTTATGACAAACTCCACTGTGCTTTCTTTTCAGTTCATGTTGTATATGTTGTAAATGTTGATATGATATATCTTTAATGATTTGCATATAAACTGTGATGGATAATTCTCTCTCTCTCTCTCTCTCTCTCTCTCTCTCTCTCTCTCTCTCTCTCTCTCTCTCTCTCTCTCTCTCTCTCTCCATTTATATACTTATCTATTTATCTATGTATCTAGCTATCTATCTGTCTCTCTGTCTGTCTCTCTATCTACCTACTATATTCTACCTACCGCATCTACGTACTATATTCCTAAAAGACTGTAATCCAAGACAAACTTTCAATATTCACTCCAGTGCACTTCATGCCTGCAGGTTGGTTACGAATTAATAAATAGACTAATGAAATGGCAATACTACATTTTCTAAAAACTGGAATCCAAAATGAACACTTAATATCTACTCCAGAGTGATTGGAAATCATGGACGAATGAACTACAGTGAATTAGTCATAAACACTGCAATTTCTATGGTAATATTCCTGAAAATTCTGTAATCTGAAATAACTTGATATTCTGGAGTATCATGTGAGTCTTTCAATAGCTTCCCTTGATGAATGGAGTTCTTATAATTCACCCGCCTTTGTGCAGCTGCCCCAGGTAGTGATGCCACAAAGTCCACTGAACTCCATGTCTGAATAGAAATTAGTGTTTGGAATAATTAACTGTTTCATAATGGGAGTTCTATAAAGAGTTGGGTGCAGCATTCCTTTTGATAATCTCCATGTTGCCTTTTCATTCCCTTCCCTTATCTTCACATTCCTCCCAGCACTTTCTCGCTAATCATCCTTATCCCTCGTTCCTTTCTTCCTTGCTCCTTCCTTTTTTTCCTTCCTTTTTTCTGAGCCATGAAATCATTCAATCAATAATATTCAATTAATAATATTTTTTATCCCTTTTTTCTTTATCTCCCTTACTACTCTTTCGCTTATCATCCTTTTCTCCTTTCTTCCTCTCTCCTTTTTTTTCTTCCTTTTGTTGCACATTTATATCAGTCTATCAGTCAATAATCCTTTCTCATCCCAACATCTTATCCTTCCTATCCTTTGCCTCTTCCTTTCTTCCTATGTAACCCATTCCCAATGCATGCATCGTTCTCTCCTCCGACCTCGCATCCTTTCTTCCTTCTCGCCTTCCTTTCCAATGCTTGTTCTCTTATCTACTCTTACCTCATCTCTTCTCTATCCAAACATCCTATCTTCCATCTCTCCTCATTTTCTTCCTTTCCCTTTCCTTCTTCTTTTCCCTTCTTTTCCGTTTACTTTACCATCTCTCTTCATCTTTCCTTCCCTCTTATCTTCCCTTCTTTTTCTTCCTCTTTCCCTCTCACTTCTGTTCCCTCTACCACTTCTCTCTCCGTCTCTCCTTCTTCCCTATCATCTCCCTCCTCCTCTCCCCATCATCTTGCCTCTCTCCCTAGGTTTATCCTTCTCTATCTCACACAACGTTACGCCTCCCCATCAAATTCCCCTCCCTTCCCCTCCCACCTGCCTCCCGTCCTCCCCTCCCCTTCCTCTGTACCTCACCACCTCCCCCATCCCACGCACCTCGTCACCCTGGGAACGCCTCCAGCACCAGCAAACTGTGTCCCTTTAAATACAAAAATATTTCAGGAAAATGTTGCAGCCTCATTCTTACATTCCAGGGAGCTTCACCACCACCACCATCACCACTATAACCATCATCATCACAACCACTACTGCCACCACCATCAACACCACTACCATCACCACAACCACCACCAATATCATCACCACCACTACCATCACCACCACCACCATCGTTGCATCAGCCATTAAGAGTATCTGGATACTTTTTTTTCTCTGTGTGTGTGTGTGTGTGTGTGTGTGTGTGTGTGTGTGTGTGTGTGTGTGTGTGTGTGTGTGTGTGTATAAGCGGCTCTAGCCAAGGGCAACAAAAAATGGTGAAAAAGGTGTCAGTCCCTAAAGAGGACAGTCCGAAAGCAAATCTAAAATTACATTGAAAAATCACAGCCCTGACTCACTTAACGCAAATACACCACCATACCAAGAACCCTGCTCTCCCCTGTGTCCATCTTACATAACAACGCTATTATGCGAATAGAGCATCTTACGAGTAACTACTAATGACAGATCGGCCTCGTACTTAATCTCGCGTGCGTTAGTTCCTCGCCTTACCGCGTCTAACCGTAACCCTTGTAGTATTATCAATATAATAATGCATATTATCAGTCACTACCAAGAATGAATAAATAAGAATAATGGTAAATCGGTCCCGTACTAAATCTAGCGTCCTTCAGTTCCTCGACTTACCGTGTCTAACCTAATCCCCTCGATGCTCTCCAGTTCTTTTCCAAATCATTAATACAAAAGTGGCCTCCGCGTATCTCAAGTGGCCGCCTCTAATCGGTGGAAGCCGGATTTGTTCAAACGGGAGGGCAGCGCCAAGTGGTCAGCGTACCGAACTGGGAAACTCAAGTAAGGGTTATTGAATGTTACCACGTCTTATTTCGACAAGATTTAAAGCTCTGGTGGAGGTTATTATGGTTTTCAAGGGTGTTTCCATGATTTTTTATAATTTAATAAATTGCTCAGGGTAAAAAAATAAGTTAGGGCCGTATCCTGAAACACCTCTGCGCTGCTTCTCTACTACTTTAAATTCAAAGGCTCGTACTTGTACTCGGACGGATTAAGGGTGTTTTTTTGGTTCTAGTGACAGATTAACAAGATTCCTACATTATTAACAGAAGAAACACTCTTGGGAACCCGGCTAATCATCTGTGTGGCCTTTGAAAATAGTCATGGCGAGAGAGCATAGTGTTTCAGAATACACGCTTTAGTACTACTGCGTGGAGTACAGAGGGACACTCCAGCTTATACCTGATAACGTCAACCCCTCGCCTGCGTCACCGCGGCACGAGCTGACCACCCAAACCTTCAAGAATTAAGTCCCCAATCGACCCACCAACAAAGCCTACAAGTATCGGTGCCTCAGGATGTATGAAAGATAAATATAAAAACAAGGGCAGGTCGCCGGCGGCCGCTGACCACCTGCACCGTTGTGGTCGTTTTTTCTTACTTATTTATTGCCTGAAAACAAAGGGATGAAGGGACGGATGGACGAGGTGAAGGTAAAAAAAGTAGTGGAGGAGTGGATCAATAGTATGTGTGTGTGTGTGTGTGTGTGTGTGTGTGTGTGTGTGTGTGTGTGTGTGTGCTCGCGCGTGCACACAGAGACAGAAAAAAGAAAATCAATTAATAGACAAACAGGCAAACTTTTCTTAATTCTTTGAGGTTAATAATCAAGGATTGACACGAAGGAATATATAAATTGTCAGCAATTTTCATATTACTATTATCATTATCACATTACAGTATAATAGAGTAATCATATTATCGCATTACTGTTACTGTTGTCATTATTATTATTTTCAATATTACTATTATCATTATTATTATTGTTATTATTATTATTATTATTATTATTATTATTATTATTATATGATTATGTTTTTTTGTCCCACCACAGTTTTGCAGCACATTTGATTTCCTCTGATACAAAAACGTTGTATAATCCCTCTTATTAATTCCACTTTGTTATATTGGAATTATCGCGACACACACACACACACACACACACACACACACACAGCGGCAGATATAGTGGTGATGGTGGTAAAAGTTAAGTAGGTATGAATTGCACGCTGGCTCGCTCGTCCCCTCGTCTACCAATGTATTTATACCCACAGTCTTTTCATAAGTGGCGGTGATAGCTGTGGTGGTGGAGGAGTTGGAGGCGATAGTCGAGGTGGTGGCAGAAATAGTGGTGGTGGTGGTGGTGGTGGTGGTGGTTAAGTTGGTATCAAGTGGACGCTGGCTCCCTCGTCCCCTCGTCTATACATTTATTCCCACAGTCTTTTCATGAGGACACAAAGGGGCAATCTCTCCCCCCGCACGTAGAATCAACAAGGTGAGGCTGTTCCTGATGGCGCTCCCTCGCCCCACGCTCCACGCAGGGTCGCCTTTAGAATTGCACACATTCACTCTATTGGTTCTGAAGTAAAAGATAACTCTCTCCGTTACACAATAGCGAGATGTTGAAATCTACCTTGAAATTGCACCTCAACTCTACTTTTTAATATTTCCAGGCTACTTTATTCAGATTTAACACTATTGGGAAAGGAAATGTACTTCGGAAACCAATAGTGTTGTAATTCAGTCTTGACTTGAATTTTTCTTTCCAGTTCAAACTAAACAATTATTTTTTTTCTTCTCTGTTACTGTGCCCTGTTCATTTTACTTAGCGGAAACACGGTGCTAGGTAAATCTATCTTCAGAATTCTCACTACTGCACCACTATACTATTCTTCGCTGTTTTTAATGAGCCTTTTCCGGGTGTTTCTATTTTGTTTAATTCTTTCCCTTATTCTTTTGTCTCATGTGTTTTATACTGAGTCTTTCCACCTTTCCTGGGTCTTCCTCATCTTCCGCTCACCGTGAAAGCAGCCATAGATAGGATCATATTCTGAAACACCTGCGCCGCTCCCCCACTACATTCAAAAGGCTCTAGTTAAAATTGCAGAGTTTCTTAAGAATATTTTAATGGTTCTAACGACAGATTATTGAGATTTGTACACTATCAACAGGAGAAATACTCTTGATAATCCGCTTAATGATCTTTGTGGCTTTTGAAAATAGTCGTGGCGAGAGAGCAAGGCGTTTCAGAGTATGGACCATAAACAGGAGAAAAGGAAGAGGCAGACGAGTAGTCTTACAGCAATTACCAATAAAGACGTGAAACTTCTCAGCCACAGCAACACTACAAAGACTGAGCACTTTCCCCGAAGCCTGACGGAAAAAAGATGGAAGGTTTAAAGAAGAGATCCCACTGCAATTCTCCCCTGTAATGCGTCACTCCTCTCCGTTTTCTAGGAACAATGATAGCAAATAAAAGAGAGCTGTGATAGAAACGTGATCAGAAACACGAGACATTCACGACTTTCTTTTTGTTGGCGGAAATTACTGGCAGAAATAATAGGTAGCATATAGTTATGTACGATTGCCCTAAATGGTGATCGTTACAATATCCAGTAATAGAAATTGATATATAGACCAATGAACTGCTCCATATTGAGAGGTCCTCAGTGACTAAGAACAGGATATATGACAGGTGAAAGTACATGACTAATATTCATTCCTGAAAGCCTTTGAATATGTCTGTTACTTAGCGCAACTGTACCTGACCCGGACACAAGGTAACGTGTAGTGCAGTGGAAGGAAAAAGCGATGTAAAAACGTGGTTCAGCAAGAAAAAGCCCCTCTGGTCTGCCATAAAGGTGAAGTGGTCAGACCTTCGCATTTGGTTTGGGTAAGAAATCGTGCAGCAGCAAAATCTCAAACCCAGCGAGTCTGAAAGTTAATGTCATTGCCGATACTCTTTTTTGACGGGAAATGACTGATAGTTTTGAGTGGGTATTTCCGCGTTTTCTTGGCATCAATTATCCTTGTGATTGTGTGCGGGTAATAGACACACTAGAACCAACTAATACTCTTACATCTGTGGGCTTGACTGGCACGCTGTGAGCCTCTTAATGAAGGTAGGTGATCCTCTCAGCCACCAGTGTAATAGACAGGAAGCATTCACATCTGTAATTTAACCTCTGCCTCAGCTGGGATGGTTGTGAATAATGAATGCATCGAAGGTAACATCATCTGTTACTACCGTAAAACAGTGAACACACACACACGCACATACACAGAGCGAGAGAGAGAGAGAGAGAGAGAGAGAGAGAGAGAGAGAGAGAGAGAGAGAGAGAGAGAGAGAGAGAGAGAGTCAAACATAGTTTAATCTGCAGACGAGAGGAAAGAATCTTGCAGGACAAACAAATGCTGTTTAATGTACTGAACTCAGCAACCTCGCTCACTGTCCTCGCTTCACGGTGAATACGGAGCCGGTTTTGCCTCCGTGGCTTCACAGCGTAGAAGTATACAGCTCTGCCCAGCTCTCACCAGCAGCGGTCTCCGCCGCCCCGAGTCGTCCACAGGCAGGAATAGCGAGGCAAGTTTCCCTGGTGCTCGCTGCAGCAGTCGTTCAACTCCACTCTAAACTTGCAATACCTTTGTCCCTCAGCGGCCTCGCCTGCAGCGCGGCGAGGCGGGGCTGACCGGACGGTGACCTGCGCCAGCTTCCCTTCCATCAGCTTTATTTATTCATTCTTTATATATATATATATATATATATATATATATATATATATATATATATATATATATATATATATATATATATATATATATATATATATATATATATTATAAAGTCCAAAACCATAAGACTTCAATGTGCTTTTTACTTTTATATATATATATATATATATATATATATATATATATATATATATATATATATATATATATATATATATATATATATATATATATATATATATATATATATATATATTGTTATTCTTTCATTCTTAAAAGAGTGTATGTAAAATATTGCTTCACACAATGCCTCGCTGCCACTGAACTTTTTTTTTCCCATCAGAGAAGTTAATCTCCTGTTCTATGAAATATTCTCTTCTTCACATTTTGTATCAACTATAAAATAATAAGAGTGAACGGCTGGCATGTTCATGATTTAACGTCAACCTAAAGCACATATTATATCTGGTCAGACAGACTGCCCTACTTCGCCGACACACAGAAGCATAACCACAATTCGCAATCTCTCTCTCTTAAGAATACGCGACACTTACGAACCTTGAACCTGGTAGCTTATTTTTTTTCTACTGTCAAATTTGTTTTTTATATGCTCAACTTTTAAACTACCGTCATATCTACTTTCTCAGGATTCAGTACGAAGTTAAGATGGCATTTTGCAACGTTTTGTGGAAGTTCCTGAGATTTCAAGGGTGTTATCACGATTCTAGTGGTAGTCTAACAAGGACACTGCACCATCAAAAGGAAAATCTCAAGTGAGAACCCGGCCAATAAATAATTTCTCTGATCTTTGAAAAGTTCTCAGGAGAGTCATAAGTCTTTCACAACCCAGACGACGAAGTATTGGTCTGGTCATGTGTTGTTGTGACCTGTGTTGCAATTGTATGTGCCAACAAGATTAATTTCGAGATATTTCGTAGTGTTCACTTCCCCCCGGCAACCTTGCGTCACACAGCAAAGGACAGCACACGTGACTGTCTGCCTCGAGAGGGTTTGTTAACACTCCAGCCTGACAGATACTCTCTCTCTCTCTCTCTCTCTCTCTCTCTCTCTCTCTCTCTCTCTCTCTCTCTCTCTCTCTCTCTCTCTCTCTCTCTCTAACTTGTTATTGTTATTATCACCGGGAAGAAAAGGAAAACAAAAGAACAGAGAAAAAAAAAAGACAAGAACAGCAACACCAACAATAACAATAACAGTAATTGTAGCACACACACTCAACACCACCACCACCACCACCACCAAAACAACAAGAACAAGAATAACAACAACAACAACAACAACAACAACAACAACAAGAATAACGACAACAGACAACAACAACAACAGCCGACCAACCAAACAAAAACAAACAAACAAATGAGGAAAATAAGCACTGGAAAGAAAATACAAAACAAAGTGGACAAAAATATAATGGACTTTCTCTCCTCCTCCTCCTCCTCCTCCTCCTCCTCCTCCTCCTCTTCTTTTTTACCTCCGCCACGTACATCACAGCCCAGCGTGCTTTATTATTTCACAGTGGCGTCTTAATGTAATTCACGTAACGCATTCCCGCACCTCACCACTCAGGCCGCCGCTTGGTTGTCTTTAGTGTTCCAAAGCTGGCGGTAAATTACTGTTTTGGAGTAATTTAACTTCTTTTTTCGAGAGTAATGGAGGGGTGACAAAAAAAAAAAGTGAAGAATTCTGGAAATCAAGAAAATATTGCGGTACCTGGTATTAGGGTTAATGTTAACTTAGTATGTAGAGTTGAAATGTTAATCTATTATGATCAAATAGTTGAACCGAATATCAATAAACATTAAAACTACTGTATAGTCTTAGAAAAGAAGAAATATGTACCTAAGTATGTGGCATGCCAAGAGTATTTTGAGAAACAACAACAACCACAACAACAAAAACAACAACATCAGCAGCAACGAAAAACAAGAAGAAAAGAAGAGAAACAAGAAGAAAACAAGGAAAGCAAGAAGAATAACAAAACAACAACAAAACCAAAAACACCACCACTACCGACAACAACAACAACAACAACAACTACCACCACCATCACCACTACCGCCGCCGCCGCCACCGCCACCGCCACCACCACCGAGGTTAAAGCAAACACACAAAAATATGACGAGCATGAGTTTTCTCTGCCCACACACGCTCCTCCCAACACCCCGCTGTGTAACTCTTCCCTCTCCCTGTGTTTCCCTCGCCCAGTGCTTTCCCTCTCTCCCCAAACATTCTCCCTCTATATAACTATTCTTCCCCCCTTCCCATTCACACCTTTTTGTTATCCACATCTCTTTCCCCCATCACTTTGCCTCTCACCCAGCCTTCTCCCCAAATATACCCTCCCCATTCACACTTGTCCCTAAAAACTTACTCTTCTCCTCTCTCCCGTCGTCCTCTCCCACGCATACCCATCCACTTTCTCTCCCCTTCCCGTATTCTCCCTCTTGACTCTTCGCCCCCGCACTCCTACGGTTCCCTCCCCACGCACACGCCTCGACAACCTCTATTAGCCCTACTCTCTCTCTCTCTCTCTCCCCTCCTACATTCACTCCCTAGCTTTTCTCTGTCCCTCCGCCCACTCACACACACACACACACACTCACACTCACCCACCCTTCGTCTGCAGGAACCTTCTCACTCTCTCGTCCCCCCGTCAGCTTTACACAAAACACTTTCCCAAGATGCTTCTACTGTTTCACGCTCCCCATCTGAATTTATTTATATCATTCAGTGTTACCCTCTTCTCTCCTCCTCGCGGTGTAAGGGTCACGCCTCCCTCGCTACTCTCCTCGACACCATTACGCTACTTTTGGCATAAACGCATTACTTGTGCGTACCTTTCGGCTCCCTGCGGCTCAGGTACGCTACAATACGCTTAATGTCCGTGATTCCAAGCCGGGCTGTATGTTGGCTCCGTCAGCGCCAGAGAGCGTGCTTTGTGCTGATGGCGCTAACGTGTTTGCTTTGTTTTACCGTGGCAAACAAATGTTGTTTTCATATTTCCGTCCCCCATTTGTACTGCATCCCACTGTTGCCGCCTCCCCGTGTTCCTTTCTCCTTGACGCGACAAAACGTTGCTGCCGTTGAACAAATGGGCGGATTTTACTAGACGCCTCAGGGTGAGTAAGGGGATGGCGGGGTGGCGTGTTGCCTTAACCCGCACTTACCATTTCAGCCACGAGTCACCGCCAAGCCATATCTTCCACTAGTCACTGCAATACTCCCTCCCGCGCGACAGTGATTTTCCTCCTAAGACTGCGCCGCTGAACATAAGAGACCACGGGACAAACAAATAAGGCGTCGGGGAAAGCGAGGGTTGATGAGAAAGAGGAGAGGTAGATGTGTATTGTCTACCTAAATAGAAGAGGATAAGGCTTAACTAAGAGCCTGTGCAGAGGAATGAGGGCTGATGAGAAAGAAGGGACGGTATACTGAGAACCTGTGTGTGTATTGTCCCTGTAAATACAACTGAGGGTTAACTGAGTGCCGGAGCGAAGGTTTAATTAGAAGATGTCATTACAGGTGAATATGTCCTTACTAAATCTATGGGAACCACTGTAGATGTCCGTGTTTGTGTTGTGGTTACCTTCGTGTTGGTCTACAATGAAGAGGAAGAACCTATTGTACTCTTGATCTAGGGCCAAGGCATGACTATTGTATCATTCACCTTCCTGTACGAGTTACCGTCTGTACATTGCATATTTTTTTTTTACTTTTTAACTAACTTGCGTGACTCCTCGCCTGTCCATAAGGGAAGTTACCGTCAGTACATTGCACAAATTCTCTTCTTTTTACTAAACGTGCGTGACTCCTCGCCTGGCTGTCTACGAGGGACCGTTAGCTTGAGGGGAACTAGAGATACGGGCGGTGCTGTGTGCCATCACGAGTCAGCCTAGCAATGTGCATGTCTGTCTCTCTAGCAACTCTTACTTGACTGTACTGTCTTTGTCACGTATTCCACATTTTGTTCTTTAAGTTATGATGCTGTTATGTGGTCTGAATTGTTGATAGATATGTTTTTGCTGTCCTTTCACAACACAGAGCATAAATTATTAAGCGTGTGACAGAAATGTATAAGGTGATTCAATATTTCAGAAGTCACGAGGTAAGGATTGAATATACAGAACAAATTTGAACTCTAAATAGAAATACTGCAATAGCAAGAAATACTGAAAAAAAAAACACGTAAAAACAACAAACACTGCAGCGGTAAGCCAGTGGCAGAACACGTAAGCTGCTTCACCATTCAAAATGTGACTGAACCAAGGGTCAGCAGCGTCCAACTCGCGGGTCAGTGTGGCCAGCAGAGGCCAACCGTCCGACCCACAGCCTTGTTTAGTACAAACATTGCATTCCGGCCCACGAAACACGAGGCAGAACAAATTGAAGCCCGCTGAACAATATTCGTTAGGACATGTGGCCGGCTGGTATCTCGTCATTCAGGGATAGCCTCCGCCCCGTCCTGCCTGCCGACACCACCAGTCATCATATTAATGTGCGGGTTTGTCAATACAGTTCATATATACTATACATTATATACCATGTAGCTACACTGTACACTCCGTCTGAAATTTCATTTGAAGCTGTGGTAGTAGTAGCACTAGTAGTAGTAGTAGTAGTAGTAGTAGTAGTAGTAGTAGTAGAAGATTTCTAGACACCTCATAATTTTGGATTCTCCTTTGAACTGTCCTCTTTAGTTCAGTTCATGCCTTTCACATTTTTGTTGCCCTCGGCCAGAACCACTCTTACGTAAAAAAAAAAAAAAAAAAGGTAACCGAACAATACTAACAAGCACCTCAATCCCACGCAGCACCGCATCAACTCCACACGCCAACAACAAAACACACAAACGTAACACTGAATACAAACTTACTCCCAATGAACGACACATCATTCCCAGTGATAACCACACACAACACACCCACACCCCTCACACCCACGTGGCGTTAAATTCACTCCTACAGACACCAAACGCGATGATGTGTCCAGGCGGAGACATAAAGAACCGCCTCATGAAGCACATAATTATACGAGTGAAGGGAAGGAGGCCCCACGGACACCCCTAAGTATTGTGTGTATAGGACTAGATACGTGACGCCTGGGGACCTCCTCCACCCAGCCAACCACTACCAATCATAGGGATCCTTCGTCTGACGGAAACCAATTGCATGTGTCGGGAAGAGAAGGCGAGGGAAGGAGGGAGCTTGAGGTGGGGAGGAGAAAGCGAGAAGTGGAGCAAGGAAGTAGATAGAAGATGGTAGGAGAAAAAGGAAGGAAGGGGAGGGAGGAGAAGGGAAAGAACTGCAAAAATAGGAGGAGGAGGAGGAAGAGGGAAAGAAGAGACAGGGATAATATAAAAGGAGAAAGGAAGGAGGGAGGAAGAGAAAGAGAAGGAGAAGAAGGAGGTGGACGAGGGGAGGAAGAAGAGGGAGATAATGGTAAGATGAAAAAAAAAAGGGGAGGAAGAGGTACCGAGGAAAGAGAAATTGGAGGAGGAGGAGGAGGAGGAGGAGGAGGAGGAGGAGGAGGAGGAGGAGAAGGAAGAGGAGGAGGAGGAGGAACATATCTATCAACGGATGCTGATGTGAAGTACCAAGAGGCGGAAGAGAAGGGGAGTGGAACTGGAATAAATGAACGAAAGGGGGAGGAGGAGGAGGAGGAGGAGGAGGAGGATGTGAGATTGGGAATGGGAATGGGAACGAGAGGATCCTGCCCGTCAAGTTGATCTGGAGAGAGAGAGAGAGAGAGAGAGAGAGAGAGAGAGAGAGAGAGGAGAGAGAGAGAGAGAGAGAGAGAGAGAGAGAGAGAGAGAGAGAGAGAGAGAGAGAGAGAAAGAGAATATTAAGCGAGGAAAGACGACTAGGACGAAAAAAAGTCTAAATAACACTGCTTCTGTAACATTCCTTACATTATATAACTGATGGCCTTTATAACACTACTACTATCTCATCCCTCCATTCCAGGCATTCAGTGTTGTCAGTCGGGCATCGGCAGGTCGTGGCGGCAGGACAGCGCCAAGCCCGAGGTGTTCATTCAGCCTCACGCAGGTTGATGGGCAGTCATTTAGTGAGTTGGGGGAGAGCTGTGGCAATTTGCGGCACTGTGTCTGTGTCTCCCTGCAGGATCTCACCACACTAGATTGTATTGCAAGAAAATATTATGCAGTAAAAGCAAGCGTCGAGAAAACTGCTGCTAATGTTTTTGTTCATGTCTTCCACGTGGTCTGTGAGGGATCAATGCTTACCATTGATTTCTTGATCTTCCTTCGTCGTCTATCTACGAGTATACCAGAGGTTCTAATACTTTGATGCTTAGTGGCACACTCTGAATGGCGCACCAACCATACAGTAAGTTTAATGTAGACTCACTAAAAGCCACAAATCTAACACCATACCTATCGAGGAAAACTTGGCGGCGCACTTTAGTGATAGTCGCGGCGTAGTACTTTATGTCGTCTTTACATCCTCACGCCGGGGTTAGCTCTATCCTGTGTTGTCCCTGACGCAAAGTGATACATTCCGGCGTCTGTCTTGCCTTATTATTGTTGCAGAATTAACATTCTATCTGAAAATCTTTTACAATTCAATTTTAAATAATGTACTACTGAGACCCGTCTCATTTCAATGCATAGCAGCATAAAAACTAGTTTAAAAGTTGTAACGAAGTTTGATTAAATCTTAAAGTTTTAACTCATTCCTTAATTAATATCAGAACAGCATCAATAGATATTCTTTAGATGCACATCATGGAAACCGTATATAGATGGAATAAGTCACAACAAAGATATAATGATAACGATGACTGATTATAAGAGAAATTGCTATGATGCAAGAACGAACTCACAGTTTTTTGGTGTGAGCAGAGCACGGCAAAACAGAGCTACCCAGATCCCCACAGCCGCACATTACAGGCCTTTGCTTCCCTACACTGGCGCACTGCATGTAATCATTGCTCCTTAACGTAGAGAAAGATTTGTATCTTTGAATGATCTAATTCAGCACATTAGAGGAGGAGGAGGAGGAGGAGGAGGAGGAGGAGGAGGAGGAGGAGGAGGAGGAGGGACGGAGGAGGAGGACGGAGAGACTAACAAAAGATGAAAACGAGGTGGTTGAGAAGGACAAGGATGGAGGACGCTAGGAAATTTAAATACTAGTTTGGAATACGTGTTCTCCTGTTCCTAACTGACTTATCTCTGTCCCTCGACCAGAATATTCAGTTTTCCAGCGTGCCTCCACTTAGCTACAGTTGTGCCTTGTTAACCTTTCAACTGTTAGACAATTTGAGAGCTTACAATACTGCAAACAGGTCTGTAACTTAAAGAAAAATATATAAATAAATCGTTCAAATAACTTCCACCTTCTTTACTACGTCTGTGCAAATAATTTTTACGGTGCTGCTGATCTTTCAGTTTAAGAGGTTACAATACTATAAATATTTCTGTGACTTAAAAAATATATACAAGTAAATCAATCACATAGCTTCCTCCTCCTCCTCCTTCTGAGAATCGCTGTTATCGAAGATCGGTAACAAGAACCAGGAAATAAATAAAAAATATTGTATCCCTTAACAGTAAAACATAAAAAGAACAACAACAGAAAAGCAACTGCTGTGGTTTGTCGCTGAGAATCGCTGTTGTGGTTGGCAGAGAGGTGGAGAGTAGGAGACAACGCCATTCCTTCCTTGCATCTCCTCATTAGTCAGTGATGGACACTACATTTATGAACTCTGAAAAAATAGTCAGAAAATATAAGAATTTCATCCAGCGATTCTGGTGGAGCTCCAATATGTGTGTGTGTGTGTGTGTGTGTGTGTGTGTGTGTGTGTGTGTGTGTATGAGCTACACAGTGACATGCATCTGTAAAAGCACTCATTCCGCGCTCCAAGAAGTCAGAGAGTAATAATGTACGCAAATAAATATATATGCTGCTGTTTACACTAATTAAAACTAGGCACGGGGTACGTATTATTTTTTCATCAACATAATTCCACACACACAAAAAAAAAAAAATAAATAAATGAATAAATAAAAATGAAAAATAAATGTATCTAAAAAAGAACAATATTCTTTAATTTTGAAAGACCCTGACATTTTCACTTTAATTTAATTTCATTTAATTTCTTCCCTTAATTTCTTTTCCTTTTCTTCTGTTACGTTCTATTTTTTTTAATTCCCGCTTTTTCTCTCTTCCCTCTCTCTTATTTTCTCTCTCTTTTGTCTCCCGAGGTAAGCAAACGTGACGGTGATTTTTAGGGAGGCAGCAGCGAGGCGGCGAGCACTTGTGTGTCCTGACGGCGCGTCGTGTCCCTGTCAGGTGCTTCAGGAGTTGGTCATTAGCGGCCAGGGAAGGCGTGGAGAGGGACGGACGTGAGGGCGGGGAGAGGAGGAATGGGACGAGTGAGTGGGAGGAATGGGGGAGTGAGGGGGAGAAGGGTGGAGTCAGCACGTGATGGGGGGGAAAAAAAGGAAGAGGGGATGAGGTATGAGGATAAGAAAGAAAGAGAAAACTAGGTCATGGAGGAAGAGGGCGTGGCGAAAGGGACGATGAAGAGGAGAGAAGAGAAGAACAGACTGGGGGATGACTTTAAAGGATGACGAAAAGGGCAATGAGGGAAAGAGGGAACACGAAGACGATGATGATGATGATGAAGCAGAGGAGGAGGAGGAGGAGGAGGAGGAAAAGAGGAAAGGAAAACATTATGATGATTATAAGGAGGAAGACGACGACAGCAAACAACAACAACAACAACAACAACAACAACAACAACAAATATCAATAAAAACAAACAACAACAAGGACGAAGGTAAGAATGACAAGATCGAGAGGTCAGCGAGAAGATAAATAATTTTTCTTAAGGTCGCCGCTAACTGATAACGTCTCGAGGCTCAAGTCGGGAAGGAAGGTGAAAAATTATGCCCCAGTACCACTTACCATAACAAGACAGGGAGTCACGTATGGGGGAGAGTGATGGGAAGATAGCAGTAACAGCGCCAGGCTAAATATACAGGTGTCTGCCTCCAGTTCATGATAAATGTACCACGCCACCCAAAATACTTGTCTCCCATAGGTGCAGTGTTTTATTTGACTGTGAGGGAAAGCTATAATAAGAATGTTAAGGGGAAGGAAAAAAAAAGAGAAGGAAGAAGAAAAGATAGAAAGAAAAAATAAGAGTAGGATGACGTAGAGGAGGAGGAAGAAGAGGAGGAGGAAAAGGCTCACATGAGAACACCACTAATCATTTACATGCTCATTAAAGAAACCTTAGGAGAAAGCGAACCATTTCAGTATATGTGCCCATGATTGAACTCTTAACCTTTCTCCTGCCAGCTGAGCAACGCACCGCACAGCCACCCAACACGCAGGAGTATTGGGGATGGAAGATGTTTGTTGAAATAAGTATGGAAAGGTCACCAAGGCGTCAATCAGAAGCTGACACTAGGCTGGCGAAAAAAAAAAAAAAAAGGTGCCGATGAAAAGACTGGCGGACGGACAGAAGAGAGTGAGACGCTACAATAAAACTGACGAAAGGTTGACAAAAGACTGGCAGGGGACAACCTCGGGACTGACAAGAGACTCAGATCAAGGCAAAAGTTCCTCAAGGTGTGACAAATACTGACATGACGATTGACAAGAGACGTCTACACACTGACCGATGAGTTTATTGAAAGAAAAGAGTGTTGCCTCTGGGAGACGTGGTGACCCAAGTGCTGCTCAGCGTTAGGACGACACGCGGCGCGGTCATGGGAAGGCCGGTGACCGAGGCCATCCTGGGAAGAGTAATGGCCAGCTTCCGCACTGCCTGTCCCGCTATTTGTCCTCCTCTGAATGATATTTCAACCACAGAACACATGAGTACTGTCTCCGCCAACAATACATTTACTCCTCCAATACTGGGACTTCACTCCTGTATTTTATTGTTACTTCACTGCTTCTATATTTTATTGTTATTATCAATCTATGCTATAATTAATATGGGATACTTGTAACTTGCTCAAGAAGCCTAGAAAATTCATTCTTCCCTGCTTAAGAGACAAAGTATTGCCTTAATGTGGCTTGAATTGTACAACAGGAAACCCGCTGCCTCAACGCAACACCGCCACCACGACAGCAATATCAACAACACCAGGCACAAAAAGAGTTCCTCCCACCAAGCCGTGCAGATCAGCGGGGTGAGGTGGTGCCTAAGCCTCCCTATTGATCTACGGCGACAGTTTCTAAAAGTTTTGTGCCCCGAGCGGCGAGCAGTGAGGGAGAGTCGGCCGCGGGGAGTCCTGGGCCTGCTTCCTTTGTGGCCTGTGAACCTCAGAGGGAAGTTACAGTAGGGGGGTCAAGTACCGCCCGCCGCCTCGCTATATTCTTTACTTGTATAAAGCTGCCGTGCTGTGGACAGACACGTCATTCTCGAGTATCTTACTTGGTTATTGACCCTTCAAGTACTTTGCTTATCTGCCCGAGTATTCAATATTTTTTTTCATTTATTTTGATTTCGTAATTAACTATTTACTCATTTGTTTACTTATCTACTTATTCATGCGTTCGTTTCATTAATTGTTTGACTATTTAGTTACTTTTAAATGTGGAAACTGGTCAAGAACACGAGAAGATGCAGAAGAGCATTTCAACTGCCATTAATAAAAAAGCTCGAAAAGTTTAAGTGTTGAATGGTCGCGGTTTTATCCTCAAAATCTACCTTCTGTGGATGAAAGAGAGAGAGAGAGAGAGAGAGAGCAGCAGACAAACACACCGTAGCAGCAGACAAACACACCGTACACAAAAAGAAAGACAGACAGACAGTAAATACAGTCACACAGACACACGCCTTCAAAGTGAAGTATCAAAGCGCTCTCTCTCTCTCTCTCTCTCTCTCTCTCTCTCTCTCTCTCTCTCTCTCTCTCTCTCTAAATCTACCTGTATTTTCTTTCTTTTGTAGCGCCATTACTGGTTTCTTAAGGTTCGCTTTGTATCGCCTGACCAGGAGAGAGAGAGAGAGAGAGAGAGAGAGAGAGAGAGAGAGAGAGAGAGAGAGAGAGAGAGAGAGAGAGAGAGAGAGAGAGAGAGAAAGGGAAGAGAGAGAATAAAGAGGAGAGAGAAGGAGAGATGAATAAGGGAGGCGATAGAAGGAAAGGGTGAGGAGGAAAAGTGGTTCGGGAAGGGCGCCTGAGGAAGAGGCGGGGAAATATTGCGAAGGGGAATGCGGGGAAAAAGAAAAGCATCTCAAGCAGAAAGGAAAGAGAGGGGAGGAAAAGTGGAGGAAGAACAGGGAAGCGATCTGAGGGAGAGAGGGAGAGATGGTGCGCGGTGATACAGAAGCAGGGATGGGGTGATGGGGGTGATGTGAGGCTGGGAGAGATAGGGATAGGGAGGGGAGGGAGAGGGGAGACGAGGAAAGATGATGAGGTGTGTAGGGTACGAAGATAAGAGGGAATGTTTACATGATGGAAAGAGGTGTGTGTGTGCGTGTGTGTGTAATTTCAGATAAGGCATATATACCTGGGAACGGTCACACTTACTTCCATTCATAATCTCTGGAGTATTTCATAGCAATCAATAGCTAATGATGGAATAGTTCAAGGATTATACAACATTAATTCGTAACCTTTGACAAGGTGATGGGATCTGAGCGTCTAACTTTACATACGCGTACGCTTTCCTGTGATACAAAAAATTGAGGGTTCAGCGTTCAAAATGATAAGCATGATGACGAAATTTTCTTTTGAATGGTCAGTCTGCTGGAAACGAACCTTTCAAATACAATCCCTTCCCTTACACATTCACCAGGAAAAATACACAGTGCGAGGCTCGGTGCAGACCACCCGAACTGCGCTGCCTTTGTTCTTTTGTTTCTTTACCTCCGCGCTCCAGAACTGATGCCCACACAGCAGCACCAATACTAACTGATCTGATTACTTCCGTGACTGATCTGATCAAATTCAATGTTAACGGCACGAGGAGGGGACGCACAGCTGGGCTCGGCCACATTACAGAGCTGATAACACAAGGAAATCTTGGGACGGTTCCCAGGACGTGTGTTCGAGTGTAACCTTTGTGTCTTTTCAAGCATACGAGTCTATGTGGCTTTTCAAGCATACGAGCATTCCAAAGGTAAAAACTCCATTTCATAGCTATGAAATTATGAAAAAATATGCTATGACTCGTGATATTACAATATCTCTATCTTGATTTCAGCAGGCGAAAATGTAGCTACATACCCGCCATTAACAACCTTATTAGCGAGTCTGTTCATTCGCTCATCACTCATTCACTTATCACTCCATATTATCTAACAGGCGTTAAATTCCAAGACCCGCAACGTGCCTCGAGATCAGCAAAACCCGGGGTTGCTAACACTGCAAAACCACACACAGCGAAGCATCGTAAAGTAGTAGAGTCTCGGGGCAGATGCTGAGTACAGCGTCTATTGCAAGCATGATGAAGGCAGCGAATGAAGCGTGAAATGCGTGAAGGGAAAGCGCGGCACGCGCCAGTACGGTACACCCAATAACGGAAGGCCTAGTCTGGCTGAGGAGGCGAGGCTGATATGGAGGAAATGCTGGCCTATGTTCAGAAACTCTCTGCTTTCCCACCATGACTATTTTCAAAGGCCACAGATGATTAACAGTATTCAAGAGTGTTTCTCCTGTTGATAATGTAGAAAATGTTACTCTGTCTCTAGAAGCAGAAAAACACTCTTAAAAATCCTTTATATTCTGAAACTTTTTGTAATTACGGAAGGTGTGGTGAAGGGTGTCAGAATATGGTCCATTACCGCCTCCGTCACAACGCCCGGGTCACTGCAGCCACCCAGGAAAGTATTACTCTGATAAATCTTATACGACTTCATGCTGCTGAGGACGAATTGTTCATTGCCACCCTGTTGCTGAGGCGTCTTGCGTTAGCGAGTCTTGTTCGTGGCACTAACACTGACAAACGTCTAACACCAGCAACATACTATAAAGAATATCAACAACCAACACTGATATCGCTAAGGAAGCTCTGACACGAATAGAATTATACACCTGAGCACATCATTAGAATATACAGCGCAGTGTGGCGTCCTTGTCTAGCCCAGGTGTCATTCGTTATCCTCATTATATATCTATTTATTATTTATTCTGCTCATGGCGTGTGTGAAGAGAATAAGAACGATGCGACAAAACAACAGTCCCTGTAGAATACATGACACGTTCTAGAGCACATGAACACAATTGTCACTAGATCAGTAGGAGTTTTCATCCTTGTCCTTGAATTTATCTGGTCTTAATTTTCCTATAGATTCTGCATTAACATCTCAATAAGTAGCATTTAGAGAAATCAGTTGGCTTATCATCCCTGTTCTGGAATTTCCCCAAGTAATGTTCCCTATTCATTCTACCCGAAAAATCTGACAAGTGAAACCATCGTTGCTGGCTGGTTACAGTGGTGGTGATTGTTTTGGTTACCTTGTTAGTGGTGGTGGTGGTGGTTGTGATGGGGGTGTGTTGGTTACAGTAATGGTGGTAGGGTTGGTGATGGTGGAATTGAAGGTTACAATGGTGGTGGTGGTTGTTACAGCAGTGGTAATGGTGATGGTGATTATGCTGATAACGACCACCACGGCCATTATGATGACTGTCACGTCGTTCACACCACAATGGCAGCCACTCACGCACTCTCTCTCTCTCTCTCTCTCTCTCTCTCTCTCTCTCTCTCTCTCTCTCTCTCTCTCTCTCTCTCTCTCTCTCTCTCACTGACATTCACCAAGACAGACATGACCTTCGGTGACCTGCTCCAATGACCTCCCTCCTCCCTTCCCTCACCTCCTGACCTTTTCTTGACCTCTGCACCTTCCCTTGATACAATGCCCTTACTTCTTGCCTGACCTACTCTCTCTCTCTCTCTCTCTCTCTCTCTCTCTCTCTCTCTCTCTCTCTCTCTCTCTCATATCAGTACAAGAATATAGGAAGTCAAGCATGACTGTCACTGCATCACGCTGTCCCCTCAACCCTTTCCTCCCATGCCCTCCTCCCTTACAAGTGCAATGATACACGCGACTAAACTATTGAACAATGGTAACGACCAACAATCATTGCCACTAAATACAATTGCAAATAACAGCTTCAAACTATCCGTGACACCACTGCACGATATTCATATGTACAGCATCACGGAAAACACAGTAGCGGGGATACAAGCTGCCGTGGGGAGCGGCAGGCTGTGGGGGGTGGGGGGAGGGGACTAGTATCAGTGACGTCACAAAGTCTACTTACCCTCAGTTATCATGTGAACACGTGTTATGAAATAAACAAACAAAACCATGGTGACTGCACACCAAAGACAACAAACATGAATCAACAACTGTACCTCGCTCCTACTGCTGTCCGGCGTCGCCACGGAGTAAATCAGACAGGGAACATCAGGCCTCCAGCACCACACTCCCTGCTGCCAGCGCTCAGTACCCACGCAAAGTCAGCTCCATGGAAGCTAGAGAGTCTAACGCTTCCTTTGCCTGCACTACTGCAAAGTACAATTAACGACCACTACACAAACTAATGACACCGGTGTTCAATTACTGAGGTGATTAACGCGCAATTCAGATATCCACGTGACCGCGCGGCGCCTCGTCCCTCGAGTGGTGACGCCAGCGTGGGACCTCCGCCTGACCAATCTGGGACTCGGTTCGTTCTCGAGGTTCACTGCTTCGAGTCTTTCTCATACCTTTCTTTATTTCCGGTATCTGGTATGCCGGGATATGCCACTCAATTGCTGAATATTACACGGTATACAAAGGACGTATACGAGAGCATGAAAGGTCTACGAAAGGTTTATCTCAGCTCGGTTTCAAACATCTACGCTGACTTGAATCCATACCTCAAACGTCACATTGACAGATTCACCACCAAATTGTACTCCTGTAGTGTTCACGAGGTAAGTATGAGATTACACCTTATACAGAGAACATTTATCAGCATTGCAGGTTCAAGAAAGGCGAATTTTAGCTTGGTTTCAAACGGCAATCCATCCTGACCCGAGTCCTCAACTTTAGCATTACGCTGCCAGATTCACCACCAAACTGTATAAATGTACTATGTATGCAGTAAGGATAGGATTACACGTGTTTTCAATGGAGATATGATAGCATTACACGAATGTGAAAGATGTATATCAGCTTGGTTTCAAATGCCTACTTACGCTTACTCCAATACGTATGTGTGTTGTGTATGTGTGTTGAAGTGCCACGTGCCTGATCCACAACCAAAGTGTATTGTTGTAGTGTGTATGAAGCAAGGATGAGATTATACCTCATACAAAGAACATTCAACCGCATTGCAGGGTTAAGATTACACACTATTCAAAGGACATGATACATTATTGGACTACGGAAAGTAAATCTTACCAAACGGGATCCACCCTGACTCGAATCCCTAAGTTGAAGCGTCGCGTTGCCAGATTCACCAGTAGATATCAATTCAACGCAAATGGTGACCTCCCAACACTATAAAAGAGAACAGAGAATACATACTCTTATCTACTTCTAAGTCATCACGTATCACGAGTGTCCAAACAATGAATAGCGTACGAATTATTTGTTAGATGTTCATTTTCTTGAGGCAGCGGCGACTCGGCACATCTAATCATCCTACTGAAACACTTCTGCGCCGCACCACCTCCACCAATCAAAAGGCTCTACGTAGTTAAAGTTACACTCATTTTTGAGGGTGTTTTTATGGTGCTAGTGACACACTAACAAGATTTCCACATTATTAACAAGAAAACTTTTGAGAGAGAGAGAGAGAGAGAGAGAGAGAGAGAGAGAGAGAGATTTAACTTATTACGCATAAAGGCGTCAGTCCTGACCATATGCAGGGAACAAGCACATAACAAGTGCATAATTGTTTGAAAGACGTATACAATATATAATTCAAAAGAAGTTACAAACACTAAAGCAAACGGACGTCAGCATCCACCAAATTTAGAGAAGCGTGCGAGGATGTCGTCGAGGTTATCACCCATCAAGAGGTGGCGGCACACATCAGTGATTGGGACTCCATGGGGTAGCAGACTGTCCAGCTCAGGGCAGTGGAGAGAGTGGTGCTCCAAAGTGTTGTTATCAGGGGCACCTCAAAGGCGGCAGGAAGAGAAGTGCTGCACGTGTGGCAGTCCCGCAATCTCCCACACCGACCTGTTGGTAAGACGAAGCCTAGGTGACACCATATTCTGCCTCCTCACCAGAGAGAGAGAGAGAGAGAGAGAGAGAGAGAGAGGTTTACATAAAAGCGTAGCTGCATTATTCCCAAGCATTCCTCGTGGTGACGCCTCCTCGCTCGCCCAGCATAAGATTTTTGTAAGCCACAGACAGCTTATGGCGAGACCTTTTCATGGTAATTTGGGTTGGTAGGGGGAGCGCGCGATGGGCAAAGGCGAGGGGCGTAGGGAGGGAGGCATCTTTGAGATAAATATAAAGAGATGACACTCAGCGGGAATACGGCTCCTCCGCGCCACCTGGCAACCTCGCCTCCCCCTCGCCTCGGCTCGGGATAAAGATTTAACGCTAAACTTTCCCAGCACAATATAATGAGATGGAGAAATGAGCGCACACTAACCTGCCCGCCTGGCAGCCTGAGCCCGTGGTGTGTCTGTGTGTGTGTGTGTGCGTGTGCGTGTGAGAAAGAGAGAGAGACTGCGTTCACCACTCCCAAAAAGTATTCAGGCTAACAGCACTTGTCACCAAAGCTAGTAACACTCTCTCTCTCTCTCTCTCTCTCTCTCTCTCTCTCTAGCACTTGTCACCAAAGCTAGTAACACTCTCTCTCTCTCTCTCTCTCTCTCTCTCTCTCTCTCTCTCTCTCTCTCTCTCTCTCTCTCTCTCTCTCTCAACTATTATTAGAATCGTTAAGACAACCTTGAAAAACCTAATATTGTTCACTGGGGCTAAGGCACTAAAACATTTCAGAGTGCGCTTCATTTTGCGAAGGTTCACGTAAGTATTTTCATTTTCTAGACATCCTTCCTTCAGGGCAATCACACACAGAGACAGAGAAACACGTCTCTCTCTCTCTCTCTCTCTCTCTCTCTCTCTCTCTCTCTCTCTCTCTCTCTCTCTCTCTCTCTCTCTCCCCTTGTCCATAGAGTAAGGGATTGGCATCATGCACGAGACTCCTCCAGTTGTTTCTCTCCCTTGCGTCTTCCTCTGTGACTCCCATCCTTTGCAGTTCTACCTATATTCCATCCCTTCATCTCACTCTGTCTCCCCCTCGTAGAAGAGATAGGAAGGAAAGCATGGAAAAAGTGGATAGGAAAAGGAAGACTAAGAAAATATGAGGCTAAAAGTTAGTAGATGAACTGCTTAAAGGCCTCCAATCTTTACCTGTGATCCTCCAGTCATGAAAGATACACAGTGCAATGTTTCAATAATTCCACGCCTTGGTCCGCCTCCTCGCAGCAGCAAAGGTCACAGCCAGTAGTTAAGGGACGTTGAACTCATCTAATGAAGACACATGGGGGGCGAGGCGACCATTTCACGAGGGCTAATGAACGGTGAGTCAATAGTAGTGATAGTAGTGGCGCACGCGAGGGTTGGAGAGAGAGAGAGAGAGAGAGAGAGAGAGAGAGAGAGAGAGAGAGAGAGAGAGAGAGAGAGAGAGAGAGAGAGAGACTATATGAAGGCAAAAAATTATTGATGGGTATTCACTAATCCCGAAAATGGTGGTGGTGGTGGATGGGATGATAGAAGAGGAAGAAGAGGAGGAGGAGGAGGAGGCGCGGAGAGAAGGAAAAAGGAAGAGAAGGGCAAAAAAAAAGCTACAACAACAACAACAACAACAACAACGCTTAGAAAGAGAAGGTAATTATAATAATAGTAGTGGTGGCAGTGGCGGTCTTCATGGTGATGGTAGTGGTGATGGTGGCGGTTTCATTCTTTCCAACCACTGAAGTACAAGACAAAAAACAGAAAAAAAAAAAAAACTTCCTTCACCAGTGTAGTAAGATCTTTATCTCATCTTCCTCTCCTTCCATCTTCCCTGCACCAAAAAGTTAAATACCGTCTGAAACCACACACACACAGATAAAAATAGCGCAAAGAATGTATGTAGTAAAAGCATTGAGTTACCAACGAAATAAAAAAAAAGCAATACCTTTCCTCATCAGTTTACGTAGTAAGATCTTTAACTCACCTTCATCTTCCTCTTCCTTTCCTGCATCAAAAAATTAAACACGGTCTGAAATCACACACCGAAATAACGCAAAGAATGCACGTAATAAAAGCAGTGAGTTACGAACTTCCATCTCATACCTGCAGACCTCAAAATAATCCTTAATTGCTCTCCTCGGCGAGAAGAGACAATCATTGAGTCAAAAGCTTGGCATCAGCATAAATCTACATGAAAAAGACAGCATTCTTTCCTCCTAATGTCACCGCCTCGCCCGCTGCTTAAAGGGATGCTCTTGTCCTGCACACACAGTGAAATCTCGTTGTGGGAACCAGGGACGCAGGGCCTTTCTTTGACCACGTTAAACCCTTTCACTTGGGTACATCCTTGTGCAAATTAATTGAAACAGGCAATGAAAATATGTTTCCCAAGGATCTTTATTTTTCAAACAAACTAAAACATCTGATAAATGCAAATTAGTAACGGATATGGCCTCCTCTGTTTTTTATGAGCATTTGAACGCGGTTTGGCATAGAATCCACTAGATTTGAACAGTCACTGTTGATTTTTGGGTCCCTGTACCATACCTGAATCAGTGCCTGAATGAGCATTTCTTTAGTTGTGCAGTCCATTGTACGAAGCCTACTTTTGCAAATGGCCCACAAATTTTCAATTGGGCTTACGTCTGGAGAGTTGCCCGGCCAATCAAGCACTTGTATATTCTTCTCTGTCATGAAATTCTTCACAATTTTTGATGTGTGACAGGGAGCAAGGTCCTGTTGAAAGATCCCAGAACCATCAGGAAACCTCTTCTCTAGCTCTGGAACAAGTCTTTTTTGAAGAACATCAATGTATTGTGCTGAACGCATCATTCCTTCAACTGGATGAAGGCTTCCGACACCATAATAACTAAAGCATCCCCAAAACATCTTCTTAAGAGGGTGTTTAACACATTGATCAATGTGAGAATCCCGAATCTTCTCTCCTGATGACCTACGAACATGCTGGCTTCTCTGACCCTGTACAAAAAAATGGCTCTCATCACTAAAAATGACTTTTCTCCACTGTTCCTTGGTCCAATCTTTGTACTTCTTTGCCCACTTATACCGTTTTTCTTTCATTGCTTTGGTTAGAAGCTGTTTTTTCACAGGTCTTCTGGCTCTTCTACCAACTGCGAGGAGCCGTCTGCGAACTGTAGAGGAACTAATTTCGATTCCTTTCTGCTTTAAATCTGTATTCAAAGCGTCGCTCGTTTTGCGTGGATCTTTTTTGCTTTGTCGAATTAAGTAGGCATCGTCTCTTGGAGTAGTTTTTTTCTTACGGCCACATTTCCCCTTACGTTTAGGAGTAACCGATCCAGTGTCATGCTTCAATTTAATGACACGGCTAACAGTTGCAAGACTCACTCCAACGATCTTAGCAATTTCTCGATATGTACTAGATGTATGTTCATGCAAAGTCACAATCTTAGTACGCTTTCTGGGTGTCACGTCCATCTCGGAAAAGTGTTGGCTTATGACTGAGTGACGTCAGACTCATGAGCTGCAGTGGGGTTTCTGATGTATGATGCAATAATTATTGCATCAGCCTAAATCTCATGATGCAATATCGGCTGAATTATTGCATCAGCAAATGTTTAAATGATAATTGATGCAATAGCAGCTCAATTATTGCATTAGCATACTTTAATAAGATGTAATAGCAAATAGTAGGCTAAAATCATGTTTGTTTCAATTAATTTGCACAAGGATGTATGTAACTATTCACAACACTAAAAGCAATGTATGGAGCCTTTACAAACATCTACAAGAAAGAAAAAAAATATACAAAAAAGAGTAGATTTTGCTATTTCCAGCCAGCACAAAGTTTGCATGTGGCTGTAGAATAAGAAAAGTTGCATTTGGAGTGATAGTGATTAAAGAAAGATGTGCCAAATAGCAGGAAAATTATTAAGGCAAGGCTAGTTCAGGCTAAGATAGGTATGTCTTGATCCATTCAATAGCTATATCAAACTTATAAATAGGAATATGTAGGTGTATATAGGTAGGTATCTTTTTATACACCAACTGTCAGTCGTATGTCTGGGGGGGCTTCTTACAGCTTCCATTATTTTTCTGTATTTTTAAAGGTTCAACTTACTCGTGATTATTGAATAGGTTATATTAGGTTGGCTTAGGTTAATATACAATGCTAAATAAGGTGATGAAAGAGAGAGAGAGAGAGAGAGAGAGAGAGAGAGAGAGAGAGAGAGAGAGAGAGAGAGAGAGAGAGAGAGAGAGAGAGAGAGAGAGAGAGAATGATTATGAAAAAAATACAATTCTAATTTTTGTGTGTTACTTTGAAATATCACCAGCATTTCTCCAACTAACACATTTTTATTATTTATAATTTAATTAATATTTTTTTATTTCGTTATCCACACTTAATTAGCCTGGAGTTTATATTTAGCGGTAATTAATTATCAGTATTTTTGTTCATATATTTATTTATTTCATAGTATTTTTTGTGTTTGTATGTATGTGCGTGTGCATTTTTTACTTGGTACTCCATTCATTATTTGCATTTTTATTCATACAGTTGCATATATCATTGAATTTTGTTTCGCGCGCGCGCGCATGTGTGTCTGTGCGTGTGTGTGTGTGCGTGTGTGTGTGTGTGTGTGGTTTGTATGAAAAAATATGTGCTATACACTTTAATTATTGCCATCCTAACAGTGCCCCATCATTATTGTTTATAGATTAGGTAGAGAGTGTCCAGCAACTAACCACAAGATGTACACAGACAAACACAATCCATCTCGTGAACAAGGAACTGTTATGAAATCCGCGAACACCTAATAACTCACTACATCATGTTAAACTATCAATAAAACTATAAACATCTATGAAGACCGTAGTTTCCTAAAGAGCTTGTTTAACTATCACTAAATTCATGCAAACATCCTTGAGAACTCCAATATTTTCACAAAACCCTACAAAACTATTACTAAAATCATGAAAACACCCTTGAAACCCCCAATAACTTCAGCTAGACCTTGTTAATGGTAAAGTTAATACGCTTACATCTTTAATCATTCAACATTATTACTAAAGATTTGGGATGCTGTGTCTGTCGTTTTTCATAAATAAAATCTTAACAAAGCGTCGGACAAGGATGCTATTTTGACAGTGGATGTTTGAGACCCTGACCTAATTGGCAAAAATATTCGTTGGTGTCATATGGAGATAATAAAGGCAATTATAAGAGTAAATTTAGGGTAAACTTAGCTAAAACTTACAGGCACTGGTAGCGAGACTAGTAAGTGTCGTCAAGATAGATGACCTCTTCACTGTGGACAGCGCAGTGAAGGGGATTTCTTAACACCAATAAAGTGAGTCATGTTCCCTTGTTTTGTATTGATAATGTTCTGACAAAGCTCATAGTCGCCATTATTGAAGATGGCCCTTCATGAAACACTACTGATATGCTGCAAGACTCAATAGCAATAGTGTAGGACAAGGACGACAGCCTTCCAGAGTGTTCCCCCCGCTTTACTTTCCATTACTACAGGAAGGAGGTGATTGCAACACAAGCACGACAGGAATGACAGCTTCATGCAATAAATTGTCAACATACTGGATACGCATTTTCATATATTCAGCTGCTTTACATATGTTATTGTGAAAATTATCTGGGGTTTCCTACCGGTGAGCGTCAAGATAATATTGGGTGACTTCAACCACTGTGACTTTCAGGAAAAGGTACCAACATACGTACAAACGGTTAAGTGCCCCACAAGAGGAAACAGAACACTAGATAAGCTGTTCTGTAATGTTAAGGAGAGTTATCGTGTTTTAAAAAGGCCCCCCCTAGGTAATGGAGACCATAATATGTTGTTCTGTGTGCCAGTGTATAAACAAGTTCTGAAGAGAGAAAAGTGTGAACAGGTAACAATTAGAAAATGGGATGAAGATAGCAGCATGAAACTTCAAGCATGTTTCGAGTGTACCGACTGGTCTGTTCTTATAGACAATGAGATGGATATCAATACAAGCGTAGACATCTTTAATTCCTATTTTCAGTTCTGTTTTGATATGCTAGTACCTACAAAAGTAATCAAGATATACCCTAATAATAAACCGTGGGTGACTAAAGAATTGAAAACTATGTTGAATGAAAAAAGAAGGTACATGGTTAACGGTGATAGCACACAACAAAAAGCAGTACAAAAGAAAATCAATAAGAAAATAACTGACTCAAAAAAGGACTATAAAGAAAAGATCGAGGGTTTATTTAGAACGAACAGTACTAAAGATGCGTGGATAGGACTGAAAACTTTATGCGGACATAAAGAAAAGACAAATATACCATATCCACAAGACATAACCACTTACGTTAACGAAATGAATTCCTTCTTTGCTAGGTTTGAGAGGTATAATTTTAGTGAGGAGTGTAATAATATTATATCAGACACTCAGAACATTTCAAGTGAAAAGATTTTAATAACAGAAAAATGTGTATTGCAATCCCTAAAGCGGGTTCGAGCTAGCAAGGCGACAGGTCCTGACGGTGTGCCAGCCAGGGCACTCAAGTGTTGTGCAGAACAGTTAGCTCCAGTGCTGAGGTCACTCTTTCAGCACTCTATAGACCACGGTATCGTGCCACTCAAATGGAAGGAGTCCGAAATTAAACCCATTGCGAAAGTGAAATTTCCCAAAGTTTTTAATGACTTTAGACCCGTTGTTTTAACTTCCAATATCATGAAATGCTTAGAAGATATTTTAAGGAATATTATATGTGACAGTGTTGACAATTTTAAGGACCCCTTTCAATTTGCATATTGTAAAAACAGATGTGTTCAAGATGCAAGTTTAACTTTAATGAATGAAATAAGTAAACATTTGGATAAACAAAATACACAAGCTAGAATCTTGTATGTGGACTTCAGTTCTGCATTTAACACTATGCAACCCCACATTCTTTTAAACAAATTAATAGCAATGAACGTAAATAGCTATGTTTTGAGATGGATTTTTAGTTTTTTAAGTGAAAGACCTCAGTATACCACGTTGTACAATGTTAAGTCCAATATATTAACAACTAACACAGGAGCTCCACAAGGCTGCGTCATGTCCCCTGTTCTTTTCAGCCTATACACTGACGACTGTAGAAGTGTATGTAGTAATTGTACAATTGTTAAATATGCTGACGACACTGTAATACTTGGTAAAATTTCGGATGATAAGTGTGATGAATATGTGTCCCAAGTCAACCAATTTGTGGATTGGTGCAAATCAAACTATCTTGATCTCAACATAAAAAAAAAACAAAGAGATGATCATAGATTATAGAACCAAAAATCGCAGCATACCTGATCCTATTATAATTGATTCAGAAACTGTAGACCGAGTAGAAGAGTACAAATATTTAGGTCTTATGATTGATAATCAACTAAAAGGTAGTGCAAATACCAATATGGTATTCAAGAAATGTAAGCAGAGACTTTATTTTTTACGTATTTTAAACAACCTGCATGTAGATAGACATATAATTAGCCTCTTTTATAAGTCTACAATAGAGTCACTATTAGGTTTCTCCTTAACCACTTGGTATGGCAAGCTAACATGTCATGATAAAAGTAAGCTTAAAAAGATTGTGCGAAAATCACGGAAATTAGGTGCAGAAACAAAACCATTAGATAAGCTGTTCCTTGAACAATCTATGAAGCAGGTTGAAAAAATCATGAACGATTCATTTCATCCCCTCCACTCCTGCTATGTATTCCTCAGGTCAGGCAGAAGATTAGCTCTGCCGACTCAACGCACGAACAGATATAAGAACTCATTTGTGCCAAAAAGCATCATGCTCTATAATCACCAACACTAAAACAGCAATTGTGCAATAGATGTGTGACTGTGATATATCTAATACATGTATGTAACCTTAGTATGATGTGCAATTATCTTAACTTTCAATCATTTTAACTTTTATTTTGTAAATACTTTTTAACATAATTTTTATATACTTTTACTCAACTTATATTGTACGGAGCTCTGGCCAAAGCAAATTTCAATTTGTAAGCTTATTATGCTGCATCTTGACAATAAAGTTATCTATCTATCTATCTATCTATCTATCTAATTAATATTTCTTTCACGTATTCCATTTTGAAAGTGTGTGTGTGTGTGTGTGTGTGTGTGTGAGTCTAGCACCGACACCAACTCAGTGCACCTAAACACACTGAGCTGTAATGTGCTGTGATTACTGGTGTTGGTGTCACATGCTGTAATATAATTAATATTAACAAGTACCTCGTGTCATAATGATGGCGCTAACAATACTAAATGAAACACTTCATTATTCATGTTGTTATTATTTCTTACCTATTTGCTTATTTATATTCGAAATAAGCTCACACCCAAAGTCAGTGATAACACACGTCATCTTCCCACATCTCAGTATATTTGGTAACTTGAAACACAACTTGATCATCGAATGTGAGGCAAAAAATACGATGTTTATTCCTCTCCCAGCAATGCCAGCAAAGTCTAATCCTCTCTTTTTCCTCTCTATTCCTTTCTCTCACACAATCCAGCACTGTCCTTCATTAAATTTTATTCCTGTCCTTCCATTTCTCCTGTCATGTTCAAATCATCTCATTCTCTTCTCGACCCTTTTCTCTCACATAATCCAACACTCTGTCCTTCATTTATTTCCGTCCCTGCATTCCCTCCTTGCGTGCTCCAATTATCTGATGCTCTTTTCTAGCATTCCCCTCCTACTCCAACACTCTACTCTTCTGTTTCACTATAGGTTTATTTGACATGTTTACTTTCTTCTTTAATTTTTGTTCTTCTGTGTCGTGTTTGTGAGGTATTTTGAAATGAGATGCCTTGTCAATTGTATGATGGCGTGAAAATTGGTGAGGTTTGCGGTGTGAGAGTTTGTAACAGCGGAAGTAATAGTGGTAGCAGTAATGTTGGTGTTGGTGGTGATGATGCAGGTGGGTGTACATCGTTGAAACTGCGTCCGTGTATAAAGGAACACGTCCCTACATGTCGCTCTTCACTGCTAAGGCAACAGGCTACACAAGACGAGGCTATCTCTCATCAGCCAACACGCCGCGATCTTGTCACGGCGGCGTCTTCTTGTACCATTGAATCATTACTGAATATCTGGGGCCGTGTCGAAGGAGATGTCTGATATAGTGGTGACGTCAGCAGCGTGTGACATCACCTGCTACACCGCCACCAATTGTCCATAGTCTACTACAGTCTCTCTCTCTCTCTCGTGATAGCCCTTTCCTGCCTCTCATTTTCTTTAATTTCCTCTTCCTTTTGAGTCCCTCTTGCACTCAACACACTTCCTTCAGTTCCTTTCTTTTTCTTTACTTCCTTCGGACCTACATAATCTCTCTCTCTCTCTCTCTCTCTCTCTCTCTCTCTCTCTCTCTTGAACTAATGGTTGCTGTGTGTTGTGTAATCGTCTTTACCGAAGCCAATTGATTCAGATATTACCAGTATAAGAGAGAGAGAGAGAGAGAGAGAGAGAGAAAGAGAGACTGCTTCACTCACTGATTCACTGACAAACAAGAGGACGAAGCTGCTTCGCTTATATTTACGAACCATATTTAAAGGTCAAAAATACACACTAGTCATCATCGTCAGCATTTCAGGAATCCCCCGCCAGAGTTAAATGCAGCTGCCAAATTAATTCGTTTCGTACAGGCGTAGTGTATAATTTAGTGTGCATAGTTTAGGCAGATACATAAGTAGTGTGGGTGACTACAATGGGCACGCATGAGGAAGCAAGTTTACATTGAAATAAATATGAATGCTGAGATTCTTCCTTCTTTCCTTCTCTTCGCTAAGTGTGTCCAGACATAAAGCTGCGAGTCTTGTACCAAAAGTTAGGACGCGGGGCAGAAGTTGCCTCGTTACGGGCTGCAGGACGCGGCGGGAAGAGGCGGCTGAGGTCCGACGCTGAACAAGTAAACAGCAGCATTACTCACCATTACGAATACTTACCGGAGGGACTTTATGGAAATGCTCTCTAATGTTCACTTAAGTCGCGCCAAATTGCGGTTTTCCGGTAATAAGGTCGACATGTATTAAGTGGAGAAAAAACAGACAAAACCGGAAACTGGTTCCCACGCGCCAGGTTCTCAGCGCCTGTCTGCTTGTACAAGACGGTTGGCTCCCGCTCACTTTCACTCGGTGCCAGCGGACAACTTACGACCATAACAAGAACGTAAGAATATAAAAGACGCTGCAAGAAGTCAACAGCGGCAGTTCGTGTATGTATATACAAACGTAGGTCCAAGTATATTTCTTGAAAAAAATCACTTCAGCTAGAGCCTCTTGAAATTAGTGGTGGTGCGGCGCGGAAGTGATTCAGAATAGGCCTATGTTGCAGACATTTGTCGCAAGAAGCATTGGCACGGCACTGCACCTCCAGCTGCGCCAGATAATTCTGTCACCGTAATTAATTACTCTTCAGATAAGGATGTTCATGCTGACTTGTGTAAATGTGTTGCTCTGCTTTCCAGGATCCTATATATATATAGAGAGAGAGAGAGAGAGAGAGAGAGAGAGAGAGAGAGAGAGAATAAATAAAAAGAGGAAGAGAATTACATACTGAAAACTTTGCTTTTATTATTGCTGCCACCACCATCGCTACTTTGGACGTGTGGAAAGTAAGGTGGAGGGGCAGAATACCAGAGTGGCAAGCATCTATTATTCCTACAGCATCATTAAATACTGATTGTGCGAACCTGCCCACCAATACACAGTTTTGCTATTACATATATACTGTTAACCTTACCTGCACTGGGGACAGACGGGAAATGAGAGAGTGTTCCTCGTGTTTGGTGATGAGGGACTAGACAGAGCAATGGTGTACTTGTAACACATGGTGTTTGATGGTGGTCACTATACAAATTATTTCTGTATATTGCTCGTTTCATAATTGTTTGTTTCATAGTATTTGGTCGTTTCATATGATAACTACCTGGGAATAATGAGTGTTAATGAGTGTTTCATTCGTGTATGAATCCCTCGAGCGGTAAACCGAGGGAAGGTAGCTCAGGGAGGGAGGTCAAGCCGGTAGTCTATCTGTGGTATAGCAGCCGCACACACCTTGTTGGATTGAAATCTGTGGATTTATTCCCTGTGAGCGCCAGCGACTGGTGAGTGTTCCTCTATTACATTTGTGATAGGTTTAGGAATATATTAGGAATGTGTAGTAATTTGTTGCTTGTTATTCTCTCCTGTTGTATTGTATTATCTCCTGTTGTAGGAGAATGACTAAAAGGATACAGGGGATGAGGAGTATTCCTTACGAGGCGAGGTTGAAGCTGTTAAATTTACATTCTTTAGAGAGACGTAGGTTAAGAGGGGACCTGATAGAAGTCTTTAAGTGGTATAAGGGTTATAACAAGGGAGATGTAAGCAAAATTCTTAGGATCAGTAACCAGGGTAGAACAAGAAATAACGGGTTCAAGCTTGAAAAATTTAGGTTTAGGAAGGAGATAGGAAAAAATTGGTTCTCAAATAACGGGTTCAAGCTTGAAAAATTTAGGTTTAGGAAGGAGATAGGAAAAAATTGGTTCTCAAATAGAGTGGTAGGTGAGTGGAACGGACTCAGTAATCATGTAGTTAGTGGTAGGACACTAGAGAGCTTTAAGAGAAGATTAGACAAGTTTATGGATGGGGATAGCAGATGGAAATAGGTAGGTGTGTTTCATACAGGGACTGCCACGTGTAAGCCTGGTCGCTTCTTGCAGCTTCCCTTATTTCTTATGTTCTTATGTACTTTACCTTACACCTAGAACTGTTACATATATGTTGTGTTTTTGTGATATTTCAACGTAAATTGTCATAGTTAGGTAATCAAACATTCATGTGAGATTTGTGACCCAGAAGGGTCTTTACACCGTAAGGATAGTCACCATAGCTTGTTAGCTAGTAGTTTATTTATCATCTAGTAGTTTATTTATCATGTATTTGTTATTTTTTTCTTTTTTTGACACGTGTTCATAGTGATTTCATTAATGTGTTGCTCCAATGCCTTCATGTGGACTTTGTGATGTTACTTATGTTAATTTTGTATTGCATAGAGATTAATTAAGGGACCTTTTCCAGTTGGACCGTTCACCCTCACGTTCATCCTCACGTTCACCCTGTCGTTCACCCTCACGTTCACCATATGGGACAAGTAAACACGCACAAGAATGAACGAGTGTCAATAACGAGGCGTAATAATATACCAAGAAGAAATACCCTTGTCTGACGCCCCTGAGTGGGTGTTACAGTACTCATAACCTTACCTGCAGCTTAGACAGGCGGGAACAAAACCAAGTATTCCTATATTACATTGTGTTTTGTCATAAGCAACAAGACAGAACAGTGGCGGAGGGACAGTAAACTTGTATTCAGTTAAATGTATAGTCATGGTGAATAGTTGAGTAACATACCGCTCCGTGCTTACTGTTTTTAGTGTTATTCATCTATCTTAAGTCCTTTAATGTGCTGACTAATTAGGATAAAGAGACTCGTGAGGAGGGAAGTTGTTGTGTGAACAGGACGTAAATGCTGCGTTGTCTGTGATGTATAAAAATAAGAGTGGGAAGGGGAGGATTTTACTTACGTTTGTTTCGTTTTAGCATGAGCGGAAGGTTCCAGCCAGTGTCGTTAGTGCAATAAAAATTTTAACATAGGGAAAAGTGCTAGAGAAGCTTAACGTAGAAATATTCTGACATCAAAGAAAAAAGTTGAACAGAAAGATAATCTCTTTGTCTGAGCATGAGTGTTTGTAATCAGAATAAAAATGGTTCTGAAAAAAAATAATGTATGTAATGTTTCTGGATGAATTTTGAGACCAAACTAAACCGCAAGGGAGAAGAAAATATTTGAGTCAGATTTGAAGAGTAAAATCAGTCTTGGCTGGGAAAGTTAGTGGGAAAGAATGTAGTTAGGTATTATTATGAACGATCCGCCGCTGGAAGGTTAAGAAGGTAAAGGAGGCGCATTATTTTAAGGATAAGAACAAAAACACACGAGGAGAGATAGATAAGCATTAGAGCTTATGAGCCTGCGAGTGGGAAGAAGTGGAGAGGGAGAGAAAATCCTTGGGGATTCCAGACATTTATTAGAAAAATTTAGCGAAATGAAGTGACTGCAATAAATCTAACACGAGAAGAGAACAGTGGATAGAGATGGGAGAAAAGAAGTAGAGAAAGAGGAGAGAAATTCTTTGCAGATTTCAGAGACTTAACAATATGTAGAATTTTTAAACGGTGAAGAGGGTGAACTGGATAACTAATGCCGAAATAAGAGACACTATAAAGAATGAGGGAGTTGGATAAGTGAAAAGAAGTAAACGAGAAATACATTCTTGTGAGTTTCACACACTTATCAGATAAGAGGTTTCACACACTTATCATATAATGTTAATGGAGTGAAGTGACTTGTCTAGGAATTTCAGGTGAAAAAATAAACACCCCTACTTTAATATAATAGGTTGCGGAGGCAGAAAAAAGAAAAGGCCAGTAACATCTTGACCTAAAAGAAGACAAGATGAAAGACGGACAGCCGGTATTTCAGCTAGATCAGATTGCATGAGCTTGGGTGTTCTGGGTCATTGCCCTCAATTACAGACCTTCTCCTTCCTCCGCCGCCGCCTCCTCGCTGCTGCTCATGATGGAGTGTGCCTCTCCCGTGTGTGTGGGAGGCTTTCACACACACGGGATTACCAAATAGAGTCAGGTCAAAATTCATCATCTCATTGTCTCCTGCTACCGCGTACGCTTAATTAATCACAAGACCAACAAAGTGTTTTTACCCTGCCCACGAACAATACCAGCTTTATTTTGTACCTTTGCGCTCTCTCTCTCTCTCTCTCTCTCTCTCTCTCTCTCTCTCTCTCTCTCTCTCTGCAGAACACAGCAGCGAGTGATGTATTTTTAATTCGTATATATATTAAAATTCCAGAATATGATTAATATGTTGAGGAAAACATGGCCGAATTTTTTACATCCGCTCCGCGACTCCTGAGACACACACACACACACACACACACACACACACACACACACACACACACACAGACAGAGAGGGAGTTACTACTACTATTATTCCTATTAGCGAAAATAATAACATTGTGCATAATATCATAGGGCTTAATTGCTTCTGTTTCCAAGGACACGCAACGCCCTTCCTGTGGATATTAATTTTGGCAGGCGGCAGCGAGGGAGTGGAGGGAAAAAAGGGAAAAAGAGGTAAAAAGTGATTTGTTTGAAGGTAACTTTATTTCCCATTTAATATATTACAAGGGCAATTTCGGTTTTAAGGGAAAAAATAAATAAAAAAATGAAATGCAGAAATAAAAATAAAATAAGAGAATTAAAAAAGTCACTCAATCAACTATTCCATAAAAGATAGAAATTATCAAAAGAAAAAGAACAAAATAAAATAACACCAATAAGGTGAAAAGAATATAAAAATATTATTTCTACGCGACGAAGATCAACTATTCCATAAAAGATAGAAATTATCAAAAGAAAAAGAACAAAATAAAATAACACCAATAAGGTGAAAAGAATATAAAAATATTATTTCTACGTTCCTTCGTCGCTTTCATATAACTCTAAGGTAACTTTGGTCTCAAAAGAAATATGAAAAATTATAGATAAATATGAAATAGATGTAGCAAAAAAGTCCTTGTGCCGGTATTTAGACAAGTGAGACAAGCACCACTCTCTGCCTGCTTCTGTATTACCTCCTGCTTATCACCTGAACTGTTTCGAGAGGAAATGTTTCATGACACTAGTCCTCAAATTTTGGACAGCCCTCTTGACTGCACTTTTTGTGGACTAAAACCTTCTGTGGGCCTTTTTATTTATTTATTTTTCCTATACCCTCTTATCAATAAAAAGTAAATAAGAACATAAAAATACAATATGGAAAAACAAAATCTTAGAGAGGAGGAAGAGATGAAAAAGAGACCAAAGCAACATTATATATATATTTTATTGCAAAAAGCCTCAAAAGTGTGCCAGCGTTACAAATATGCTTAGTAGTACTCGTATATCTGTAAGCCTACCAGTACTTATAATTTCACTTTCATATCACAACCCATGGATAGTAAGAGGCCTTTTTGTCCCCTGGTGGAGAGCAGAGAACGAGGATGTGAGTACCTGGCTAGCCTTTCACCTCGTGTATTCGAGAAGGATGAGGAGCGAAGCAATGGGGCAGAGAGTCAGCGAGCCAGCGAGTCAGCAGTGGACGTGAGTGACGCTCGAGCGACTGAATCTGGTTGAGGGTGGCCGTGGTTAGTTACTGAACATGTGTGTGTATGGGTCAGCGGTGTCTTTTGTGGTAAGAGGAGGAGGTAGAGTATAGTGATTTCACTTCACGACTATTTAACTGACGTCACCGGTAGTCAACGAGATGCCCGCTTCACCAGCTCCACGTCAGTTCGCTGCTAGTCTCCACACAGTCCACACCTCAACGCTGTCTGCTGTTCCGCTCGTCGACCACCTGGCTTCTGTTCACCGGCTTTCTCTTAGGAGTCAGCCTGGTAAGCCTTCACCCGCTACAGCAGGGTGTTAGCTGTATGGTGATTCCACATATATGATCTAAGGACGTATATGTTGGCTCTTGTGTTTCCTTCCCGTTTTCCGTTCTTTCTAGACGTGAGATGTCGGAACGGGAAAAGGGCTCAGGAACGCCTCGGCGTCCCCCCTCACCTGCTTCGGGAGGGAAGCGACGTGAGAAGGACCTTCTAGAAGGCGATGGCAAGCGGAGGAAGGCCTCCCGGGATAGTTCCAGTACTCAACCACCTCCCGCCTGTCCGCAGTCAGCTGCGGGCCCGAGCCACATCGGCGATACAGCGGTGCCTCCTTCGAGTGAAGTAACTTTGGACAAGCTTTCTACCCTTTTGGGTGCTCTAATTGAAAGATTAGACCAGCCGGCAGTCCCTCCAGTGTCGGTGGAGACAAACTTCACCTTCCCCCATTCTGATGATGAGGCAGCTGAAGCGCCTCGGTGTCTGCCCGAAGCTGATCCCCTTGACGACCTCGATCTGCTTACTGCCCCCGCTACACAGTCAACCGGTGATTCGGTGGTTGATGCGGATTTCCAGAAAGCTCTCGATGAGTTTGCTGGCCACTTCCGGGGTGAGGAAGAGACAGGTGACCCCTTATCTGACCGCCTGGCTGGCATTCTTAATGCCAGTCTGAGACGTCGGCCCTCTTCTGACGGTGTGAAGCTTACATGTGATAAGATCAAACTCCCGAGTAATGTACCCAATTTAAAGGTCCCAGCGACTAATTCTGCCATCACAAAGGCAATGAGCGTCGGTGGAAAGCTAGTTGACACTCGGCTGTCACTTACTAATAAACTGTTGACCAAGGCGTTGGTCCCCATTGCCTGTTGCATCAGTGATATTGGTGATAAGAAAGACAAGCCTGTAAACTACTACCTTGATGGTCTTAATAACAGCCTGAGGCTACTGACTTCCGCTGTTAACTACATCAATCAGCTTCGGAAAGAGATTGCTCGAACTCATGTGAATGATTCTGCCTTGGCAGAGCTCTGCAATTGGGAGTGTGAGGTCGGCAAGGATGATTTATTCCCGTTCGATGTGATTAAGAAGTGTGAGGAAATTCACAAATCCAGGAAACTTGGGCGGCCCACCTTCCGCCCTTACAAAGCTCCTGGAAAACGATTTGCTTCACCTCGCCAGTTACCCTCACGCCCTCACTCTCAGCAGCCGAGACCACGTCACCAAACAAGGTCTTTTTTAGGCCAGAGGCCTCCCCAGGGGAAGGGGATGCCGAGACACAGAGCTCACCAGTGAAAGTACCTTTGGTAAGTCCCTTGTTAATGGACTTGATTAATACTCCGGATAATTTTCATGGGGGAAAAATCTTTGATGCCAGGTTACAGTGGAACCTTCTTTCCTCGGATAAATGGATCTATGATGTGGTACATGGAAAATTTTTAGCTTTTGTGCGTGTCCCCATACAGGGGAGCCCTCCGGCTCCTCTTAGCTTGTCACTTTCAGATGAAAAAGCGCTGGACTCTGCCATGCTAAAGTTCTTGGAGCAGAGGATAGTTGAATTATGTGCACCAGGGGGACATGGTTTTCTTTCTAACATTTTTCCTACCATTAAGAGAGACGGCACAGCTAGAGTCATTCTGAATTTGAAAGAACTTAACGAATATGTGGACCATATACATTTTAAGATGGATACTCTCAAAGATGTGCTACCTTTAATCCACCAGAACTGTCATTTCATGTCTATTGACTTCAAAGACGCTTATTTTTCAGTCTATGTGAGGCCAGAGGACAGGAATTGGTTTAAATTTACTTGGCGTAACTCTACGTTCCGCTTTACTTGCCTTCCACAGGGTTTGACTTCAGCACCCCGTATTTTCACTAAATTGTTAAAACCTGTCCTCTCGCATCTTCATAAGTTGGGAATTTTCGTGTCATGCTATTTGGATGATTGCATCTTTATTGCTGACTCTGCTGACGTTTTAGGATCTAATGTGCTTTACGCTCTACACCTTTTTGACTCCTTAGGGCTCACAGTAAATCCTCACAAATCGGTCCTAGAGCCTACCCAAGAGATTGAGTTTCTTGGTGTGGTATTAAACTCTGTAGACATGACTGCCACTCTGACACCCAGGAGGAGGAAGCACATTAAGGCACAGGGTTCACTTCTACTGAACAAAGATGTTATATCCTTACTTGAACTCTCCTCCTTTATTGGTATGGCTGTAGCCTCTGACCCTGCCGTGGAGTTGGCACCACTCAGGTATAAGTACTTGGAAATAATTCGTAACAAGGAACTCGCACGGCATCATGGGAATTATAACTCACCTGTTATCTTGGACAATCATGCTCAGGGGTTAATCAAATGGTGGATTAATAATATAGATTCACAAACAAAGTCGTTACGATCCAGTCCCCACCAACTAGAATTGTTTTGTGACGCCTCCCTGACTGGCTGGGGCGCAGTGGTGGGGAATGCCAGGACTGCTGGTCACTGGGCTCATGATGAACTGGATCACATCAACTGTTTAGAATTAAAAGCTATTCTCATGGGTCTACAGTCTCTTTGCAAGGATAATTGGGGTACTCATATTCGCCTCCGTTCTGACAGTGTCACTGCACTTACCTGTTTAGATCGTTGTGGCAGTACTAAACTTTACCTTCATGTGATAGTGGAACAAATTTTTGAATGGGCTCTGTCAAGGGGTATTACTTTGTCAACACAGCATATACAGGGCCTACATAATACAAAGGCAGACAAACTATCCCGATTGAAAAACATGGATGCGGAATGGATGTTACTGCCTCATATTTTCCAAAGCATTTCTCAACTCTATTACACACCTGATGTTGACCTGTTTGCCACTCGCATAAATACACAATTACCTGCTTATGTTTCCTGGAAGCCAGATCCCTGTGCCATTCATGTTAATGCCTTCACGATGACTTGGTCAAATAAGAACTTCTATGCTTTCCCACCTTTCAGTATTATATCAAGGGTCCTCCAAAAGCTCCAGGAAGACGAAGCTACAGTGATGGTGATTCTTCCTCTATGGCCGACTCAAGTATGGTTCCCGACAGCCCTCCGCTTGCTTACGGCACCTCCTGTGCTTCTCCCCCGTCTTCCTCTCGTGCTGCCACAAAATCCAACTCTCACACATCCTCGGTCTCAAGTGTTGATCTTGACAGCGATGGTATTATCAGGGAATCGTACCAAAGTCGCGGCCTTTCGCCGGAAGTTGCCGGATTTCTGCTGCACTCCTGGAGGGAGAGCACGAGAGTACAGTATGGGTCGCATATTAAGAAATGGTTGTCATTTTGCTTCGGCAGGAAAATTGATCTCTTTCAGCCATCTTCAGCTGACCTTTTAGATTTCCTCCTTTCCGAATTTAGGAGGGGTGCAGGTAGGACTTACAGCTCCATCAACACGTTACGGTCGGCCATCTCGGCAGTGGCAAGTATCAATGGCCAGCCGGCAGGACAACATCCCTTAGCTACAAGGTTTATGAAAGCAGTCTTTCAGGTGAGACCGTCCTTACCCCGCTACGGTACGACCTGGGATCCTCACTTGATCTTGGATCACATCATAGGTCTTGGGCCCGATAAAGATTTGTCCTTGATTCAGTTATCAAGGAAGCTAACAATCCTTATGTTGCTCCTCTCTGGTCAACGCGGTCAGACTTTACATATGTTAGACATTAGGAACATGACTGTTTCGGACAGTCGGGTCTCTTTTAGGATTGGTGATCCGCTAAAAACTTCTAGGCCAGGTACACACTTGTCAGAATTGGTTTTCGTAGCCTATCCCCCAGACAGGAGGTTATGTGTTGTCACCTCAACGATGAGCTATCTAGAACGCACAAACAACATGCGGGGTTCGCTCACGGGTTTCTTTCTCACAACAAGACCTCCAGTCAAACTGGCTTCACGGGACACATTACGTCGCTGGACGAAAGATGTCATGCGAGCTGCTGGCATTAGTCTTGGCATTTTTTCACCTCATTCTACCAGGTCGGCGTCAGCCAGTAAGGCGGCCCTGCGGCTCCCTTTGTCGACAATTATCTCTACTATTGGCTGGACCAGAGAATCTACATTCACGAAGTACTACAGGAAGCCCATAATTGATGCTGGTGAATTTTCCAGAACTGTACTCTCATAACTTGTAGTTCTTCACGCGCATTATTGTTGTAAGCCGTGCTGTTGTTGTACTTGTTTGGGTTTGTTACTGAATATTGGGTAATAAAAGGCTGTTCATGCTTCCACATTATTGTTCTTTAGCCTTTGAGTGGCTTGATAGGTTTGAGGAACCACTCTAAAGTTCTCGTTGACTACCGGTGACGTCAGTTAAATAGTCGTGAAGTGAAATTGGGAGATTAAACGAATATTTACCAAGTATGATGTTTGATCGTAATTTCACGAACATTTAACTGCGTCACTGAGGTAGTAAACGCCCTCCCTCCCTTCCCTAGTCTCTTGTAGCTCAGTTGTAGCTACAACTTGAATATTCTGGCTGCTTCCTCAAACCTATTCTCTGAAGGACTGACGTGGAGCTGGTGAAGCGGGCATCTCGTTTACTACCTCAGTGACGCAGTTAAATGTTCGTGAAATTACGATCAAACATCATACTTGGTAAGTATTCGTTTAATCTCCCAATTCTTGTTCGTTATCGTTGTCATGTTGTTCATCTTCTGTTTTTACTTATATTTTCTTTGTTATCGTCTTTGTCATTTTATTATGCATTTGCTTCTATTTCTTGTTTCTTTTTACCGTTTCTCTCTCTCTCTCTCTCTCTCTCTCTCTCTCTCTCTCTCTCTCTCTCTCTCTCTCTCTCTCTCTCTCTCTCTCTCTCTCTGAAATAATAATAAAAAAGAAAGCTAAAAACAAGGACAGGCCAAACTAGGCCAAACTGATTTATTTATGTATTAAATCCATTTTCACCTGAATTATTGTCTCCAAGTGTCAATTACTAAGACTCTTCTTCCTCCTCCTGCTGCTGCTGCTATTATTGTTGCCGTTCTTGCACACCGGTACACACGCGCCAGTCTTTATGTAAGAACTCATCCTTCCCTTCAGTTACCTTCCCTTCAGCAGATAGAATCCTTCTCTTTAAGACGGCCCCGGGCAGACAGCTCGGTGGGCGGCTTTCATGGTCCTCGGAGGGGCGGGAGTGGATACTTTTCTTAGGGCGAGACGACTGACAATACCTGATGACGCTGATGACTGGTTTTGTGGGCGTTGTGAAGGCGAGGACGGGGCTGATGACTATCTGCTACTTGCTGCCGTGCGTCTTGCCACACTGACTTTGGTGAGCTGATGAGGCTGTTCTCTGGCTTACGTGCGCTCAACTTGACCGCCTTCCTTGCTTCCAGGGCTTTGCTTTTTAAGTCAGCTTTGGGAAGTGTCCCCGCCGGTAGGGTAGTGACGCAGAGCTACTCCTCGTTGGGCAGCGCGGCAAAGCGGCCACTTTTATGTGAATGTGTGGAGAAGAGTCAGGAGATGGTGATGCAGGCCCTTCGTTAAGCATCGTTAGGCATCGTTAGGCTTCCTTTCCTTCACTTCTTGTAAGAGTGCAGCGAGTCACCGTCAGTGGCTGTGATGCAGGTGTCGTCCTCAGTGAAGAAAACGTTACATTGCAATTTCTTTCCTTTCTTTTTTCTTTCGTGACGTCAATGTAACGTTCAACTATAACCTAAGAGTAATCAACCATCAAACCAATACTTCCGTTTTTTTGCCACACACACACACACACACACACACACACACACACAGAGAGAGAGAGAGAGCAGCTATCCAGTTAAACGCGCGCATACACACACACACACACACACACACAGAGGGCAGACACATAAACACCACAGTATCCTTGGGGTCCAACCTACCGAGCCCCGCCGAGCCCAGCCCAGCCCCGCCCCGTCTCTGCCACGGGAACAGTTTCTCCCCGTCAATATTTAGCGTAAATTTCAGGATTTCTAGCTGTTTCTAGACTCGTGTTATATAGCAGTAGGAGAAGGAAGAAAGGTGAAGGGTAGAGGAAAAGTATGAAGGGGAGGAAAAGTGACTAGGTACCGAGGAAAGGAGGAAAAAAAAAACATTTCGGCTCAATATCATTATTCTTTCTTTTCTATTAATGGAGTTGGCATTGTTGTGATATTTGATTTATTATTAGAAGACTATAACAAGTAATGATTCATAATAAAATCTAGTCTAGCTGTGATTTTATTTTTCGAAAAATAAGTACATTTTACTTATCTTTATTTCTCTATTTTCGTATCCAAACGACAGGCTCTTAATATACAGCAGAAGAAACAAGCCTGGGAGGAAATATGCTGAAATGGAGAGTTGAGGAAGTGGGCCAGACATCAGCTCACGACATTGTTGGAACACGCGGTGTTGCCGCTTCTTCCATGTCAAGAGCGTATGGCTTGAGATACCGGGTATTTAGCAGTTCTTTTATTTCCGCTTGTAAATAAACAAAAAGTACTTCTTATTCTATTAGCTAAACTAAGACAATAAATGTGAACAGTCAACAGCACAAGACTCGTATCCTGTTTGCGCGCGAACACGCGGTGTTGCCGCTTCTTCCATGTGAAGAGCGTATGGCTTGAGATACCGGGTATTTAGCAGTTCTTTTACTTCCACTTGTAAATAAATAAAATGTACTTATTATTCTATTAGCTAAACTAAGACAACAAATGTGAACAGTCAACAGCACAAAACTCCTCTCCAGTTTGCGCGCGCATTTCTCTGCTGTGGCGTGTTTTGTGGCTCCTCGCTGAACACTTCTATCTCTTGACGCTGTGAGTTAGGCTACTTTGACGGTGACTTGAACACTACCACACTGTGTGTGTGAGGAAGGTGTGGTGGAGCTGTGAAGTGTGACAGAGGTGGTGGAGGGAAGCAAGCTGTGCGTTACCCTACAACCATCACCACCACCGCCGCCATGTCATCTTCGTCTTCTTCCTTCTCTTTATTCTTTTCCTCCTTTCCCTCCGCTGACGTGTGTGTGGTGTTCCTTGACCGCCGTCATGAGAAAGAGAATATGCAAGGTAGGTACAGCTCCTACTTGCGCAGGCTTTGACGTCAAAATTTAATGTAATCAGTATGTGTGTGTGTGTGTGTGTGTGTGTGTGGAAGAAACGGGATCATAACCGAAAACCATATGCATAATATGCTATACTAATTTATTATGTAAGTTGAGTACTCCTCACACATACTCAACACACATCTTCAGTACGTACGTATGTATGTTCCTCTCATCATCATTGTGATGTACAGCTTACTGTATATTATGAGAAAGAATAAATAATTGACTGACAGACTGACTGACTGACTGACTACTACTACCAGTCTATTAGCATAGGAATAGGAATAAAGTAAAACACTACTACTACTACCAGTCTAATAGCATAGGAATAAAGTAAAACACTACTACTACTACTACTACCAGTCTAATAGCATAGGAATAAAGTAAAACAGTGAATAAGTGTAAGATAAGGAAAGTGATTTTTAAAATTGAATGGTGTTTAAGTGAATTGTTGATAAGCTTGATTAATAAGAAAGGAATACATGTGAAGTAAGAAACAATAAATTAAGTCATAGTAAGAGTAAATAAAGAAACATTATGTAAAAAGTGAAGTGAATGAGTAAAATTTATGTAAAAAAAAAAAAGTAAAATCAAATAAAAAGCAAAAAAAGTTTGCAGCATCACCCGGCGCTTCTCTTGCTAATCTGGAATGGCGAGGTGGGGATTTCTTGTAAGGGTCATGAGAGCTTCCCAAAGGCGAGGAACACGTGCTGCTGATCTCTTGGTAATGAGAGGCAGAGGGGGAGGTTGTAGAGGATAGGGTGACGGGGTACCATTGTTCTGGAGTCTTCCTGTGTTACCATTCGGAATACTTGGGAAAATTAAAGAAAAAAATACATGACCAGAGAGAGAGAGAGAGAGAGAGAGAAATTCATACATTTAGGAAACATTCTCTCTCTCTCTCTCTCTCTCTCTCTCTCTCTCTCTCTCTCTCTCTCTCTCTCTCTCTCTCTCTCTCTCGTTTTCAGTCAAATATCTAGAGAGAGAAATTCATACATTTAGGAAACATTTCTCTCTCTCTCTCTCTCTCTCTCTCTCTCTCTCTCTCTCTCTCTCTCTCTCTCTCTCTCTCTCTCTCTCTCTCTCTCTCTCTCTCTCTCTCGTTTTCAGTCAAATATCTATCTCGTGTGTGTGTGTGTGTGTGTGTGTGTGTGTGGAAGGAATGGGGAGGCTCACCGGACAGCCCCGCCCATCTGTCTGTCTCTCTCTCTGTCTGTCTGTCTGTCTGTATGTCTGTCTGCCTCGTGATCTGCCGGTTCACCTGAATAAACGAGAAAACTTTTTTCATTAACATACCAACTCTAGTATGCGTAAGTCCATGCCACTGAGAGACAGACAGATAGACACACGAACAGACAGACAGACAAACGGGCGGACACGCGGCGACCCTGCCTGTCCTTCCCTGCTCAGATAAATGCAGAGAGGGATCGTGTATCTCTCACCATCAGCCTAGACACGTATTTTGCAACTTTTCCTTGCCATCATGACTGGTTTCAGAGGCCACACAGCAACAGTCGGGTTATCTTGAGTGTTTTATCCATCGCTAATTTTGTTTTATGTAAGAGGGGCTCCAGCCTACGACCAACCACCAAAAAAAAAAAGAAAAGGCCAGATCTTGAAGGAAAGAGCCAAAGGGATTATCCAGAATTTGAGAATAAATGTCTTGAGACCTCCCTTCTTGAGTTCCAGTCGTAGGAAGGAAGAAATACTATACGTAAGTAGGCAGGGAGTTAGAGTTCATCAGTAAAAGGGATGAAAATTTGAGACTACTGGTTAACTCTTACATTAGGGAGGTGGACGAGATAGGAGTGAGAGGAAGAAAGTCGTGTGCAGCGTGGCTACGGGAGGAGGGGAGGCATGCAGTTAGCAAGATCAGAGGAAGAGTTAGCGTGAAAATAGCGTGAAAATAGTGGTAGAAAATGGCAACTTCTTAAACTTTTTTTTTTTTTTATGTAGGAAGGATACTGGCCAAGGGCAACTAAAATCTAATAAAAAAAAAATGCCCACTGAAATGCCAGTCGCATAAAAGGGTCAAAGCAGTAGTCAAAAATTGGTGGATAAGTGTCTTGAAACCTCCCTCTACAAAATATAAGAGACAGTGACAGAGCAGAGACTTTAGGTGTGATTTTGTTCTGGGTGATTATTCCTTGAACACACACACACACACACACACACACTATAGAGAAAGACGGTCATACGTGCAGGTATAGTGTAAAAATCAAGATAGTGTGTAATAAGGTCAGTGACCGTACGAATGTGCCAATAAAACTATTTGTATTTCTTTATTTTTCTTTAATCTAATTTCTCTCTCTCTCTCTCTCTCTCTCTCTCTCTCTCTCTCTCTCTCTCTCTCTCTCTCTCTCTCTCTCTCTCTCAGTCCACGTAAAGGTATAAAATAAATGAATAAAACTAAACCTGGCGTGTTTTCAATCCCTTTCCTTTGTTACCAGTCAGACAAAGGGATTGGAAGGCAGATGGAGAGAGAGTGGGATATATATATATATATATATATATATATATATATATATATATATATATATATATATATATATATATATATATATATATATATATATATATATATATATATATTCTTTATATATAGATAGATGTAGATATAAATGCATATATATAAATATAGGCGAGAGAGAGAGAGAGAGAGAGAGAGAGAGCGAGAATGTTATTGCATTGGGGAATATATGGGGAGTAAGGTGATAGAATCTTAATGTTAGGGAATACTTCTTCTGGAGGCATCACCTGTGTGTGTGTGCGTGTGTGTGTGTGTAATCCATCACAGCCTGCGAACACCTCGCTGGCAATACACCGCGCCACATCATGCAATAAACAGTTCACCATAAGCACAGCAGTACAAAGTTAGAAGCCTAAGATAAACATTATACCATCAACACTTCAGGATAAACTTACTATTCTAAATATTCTAGTGTCAACTTCATACTGCGAACATATTGCTCGATAGCAGGAAATAGTGGACTTGTTTTGCCGTGGCAGCGGGAGCAAAGTGAAACACGGAGGCTTCTCAACCAAAAGATCGGCCTGACGTCACTGTGTGTATGATGCATTTAAAATATTTCAAACTTTATTAATAGAAAAAAAATGAAATATGTTTAAGATATTTACACATGAAGGGTAAACTAAAACTTTTTTCAGGCAATGTATGTATTTGTTTATAATTTCATTCTATTTATGTATTTATTTACTTATTGTATTTGCCTGTAGCGCTTCTAAGATATTCTATTTTCGAGGTTTGGATGTGTTCCGCTTGTAACAGTGTAAGCCAGATTTATTGTATTATTTTGTACTAATTCTTTTAAGGAACTTTTGTCATTCTTACTAGGAGAGCACCAACAACAGCAGCACAACACACACACACACACACACACACACACACACACACACACACACACACACACACACACTACAGTTCCTGAAGGTGTACAGTTCCAGTAAATCTTGGTGGCGGGAAGTACTTGTTAAAAAGTTAGAAAAGTAAATAGAAAACCTTGATAGCCAGCCATTGGAACTACACACCCACGCATCCATTCTCTCTCTCTCTCTCTCTCTCTCTCTCTCTCTCTCTCTCTCTCTCTCTCTCTCTCTCTCTCTCTCTCTCTCTCTCTCACCAAACTGCCTCACCACCACCACCACCACCACCACCATCACCACCATGAACTCACCAGCCTTTACAAGACGCAGGTAAACAGGAAATATTCAAATTCTTGGCGTAACTTGCACACATGGGACACGAGGAGAGTGTAATAGACGCGCCGGCAACTTACGACTCAAGACGCAACAACATGAATATCAATACGTGAATGGGAATCGCATTGAGTTCACTGATTGGTGGCTGCTGCTGCTTCCCCCACCTCGCCTCCCTCCACCACCACCACCACCACCACCACCACTTCTTCCTTTCATCCTCCTTGTTATTGCAGAGTGTGGCGAGTGTACAGCACATAACGACGCCTTTTATATCTAACTAGACACCAGGACTCGGCAAACGATCCACTTTCTCGGTTCTTTCAAGGAGTTCACACAATAGCCGCTAGGACCCCCAGCCGCCCGCGACTCCAAGCTTGCACCAGTTACTGCCTCAATCTACATGTATTGCTCCGCGCCCTTTGTGTTGATCCCCGACGCTGGGCACAACACTCGCTCTCTCTGCTGGTGATAAATAGACCGCACTCACAAGAATTCCCATTTCCATGTAGGAATTCTGCCCGGGGCTCAGAGTGACAGCAAAAATGCGAAGCCCACCCGTCCATCCCGCCCCGCCAGACTAACGCTCACGGCTCCCGCTGCTCCCGCATTCCGATTCGATGCTGTTTTCTGGGGCCTCTGTGTTCTTGCAGCATATCTTTCCTTCCTGGAGAGATTTACTAGACAAAACTACCCGTTTATCGTGTTATCGGGCGCAAGAATCTTTAATTGCCTTGTAGGATGATCTGTATTTTTGAAGTGCATTCTTGTATCGTTGTTGTGTGCCATTGCATTGTTGCTTTTCTTTCTGTGGAGATTCACTGGAGAAAACTGCTCGTCCCTCTTGTTATCAGGCATAAGAATGTTTAATTGTCTTGTATTGTGATCTTTTGAAGCGCTTTGATCTCTTGCAACGAATGTTCTCTGTTGTTTCGTGGTGTTTGTGTGTTCCTGCAGCGCGTCTTTCCTAGCTTCCTTCCGGGGTTTACTGGACAAAACTGCTCCTACTTGTAGTTATTAAGTATAGGAGTCCTTCATTAGGTTAGGTTAGGTTAGGTTAGGTTATTTTGAAGGAATTGTTTTCTCTTAACCATTGTGTTCTTGCGGCGCTTCTTTCTTCTTTCCTTCCTGTATTTTGTTGACCACAGCACAGCGCAGCACAGCACAGCACAGCACAGCATAATTCCAATAACTAGCATACTCCAACAGATTGTTCTTACAGTAAATAAATTAGACACAACTAAAACATTAGAAACATGCAACACACACACACACACACACACACACACACACACACACACACACACACACACACACACACACACACACACACACACACACACACACACACACTTCCTCCTCTGTCTCTCATTTCCACACCTTCATTCCACACCTCAAAATGTAAATAAAACTAATTACACGGCAAGATGTTGGAAGGAGTAAAGATCAGAGTAATCACGTTAATTAATCTCACACTGGTGCGCTCGCTGCCGCCTGCTCCCTCCTCCTCTCCCTCTCTCTTTCTCTTAGTAGTCTTGTTAATTTGATTCCCTGGCACCAACCTCTGCCAACCGCCGCTACATTGACTACTCTACTGCTGTGCGGCGCCAATCTCTTGCTGCATAGAGGGAGTGGAGGTGCTAATTTACGTTGGCTGCCGCCACTCATGCTTCTCTCTATCCCTGCTTCCCTCACCTCACCGCTCTGCCGTGGAAAGATTACTACCTGGATTTTGTCTAATACGCGTGTGGGTGGAATGAGGAGTAAGGCACTGTGTTTCTTACTTTACTTGATTTCTTTTCTTTTTTTTTCTCTCTCTAATTGTAAGCAGTAAGAAGAAATGTTATGTCTAATACCCGTACAGGAAAAGAGAGGTGCGCTGTGTTCCTTGTTTTTACTAGATTATTTAGCTAGTTATTGAATGAATGAGTGTTTTTATTTTTATAGCGACAAATAAACAAGATTTCTATATTGTTAACAGAAGGAACACTCTTGAAAACCTGGCTAATAACCTCTGAATCCTTTGAAAATACTCGTGGTGGAGTGGCAAGGGTTTGAAAAGATTTCTACCTTACTAACTGAAAAAAAATATTCTTGAGAACCCGGCTTACTATCTGTGCTGAAGTGACACGGGTTTTTGTAGTTCTGATGACAGATTAACAAAATTTCTACATTATTAATAGAAGAAGCACTCTTGACAACAACACAACAACAACAACAATAACAACAACAACAACAACAACAACAACTACTACTACCACTACTACCACTACTACTACTACTACTACTGGGAGTTTGGCAGCTCAGGATACGAGAGACTTGGAGTGTTAGCGATCGGGAGTCGGGAGGCGTGGACGGTCATAGTGTAACTTTGACTCTCTCTCTCTCTCTCTCTCTCTCTCTCTCTCTCTCTCTCTCTCTCTCTCTCTCTCTCTCTCTCTCTCTCTCTCTCTCTCTCTCTCTCTCTCTCTCTCTCTCTCTCTCTCTCTCTCTCTCTCTCTGTACCCTTTGAGAGGCGGCGACTCGATCTTGTGCGGACTGTGATTGAGTGAAGTGCGCCAAGTTTAGGGAAGAGGGAAGCATTGAGGGAGGGAGGATGGGGATGAGGAGAGGATGAAGAGGAGAAATGAATGAGAGTAGCGGGGAACAAGATTTAACCTAATGTAACTTAACCTAGCGTATCCTGACGTTCCTTATCTTGAGCCAGCCTAACATTCTAACCAAACTTAACCCAACCAAACTTAACGTACATAAACTTAACCTAACTTAACCAGAATCAAACCTTTCCCTTCCAAACCTAATCTAGCGTCACCCAAGTAAAACTAATCTTACGTAACCAACCAATCAACAAGAGGAAAGATTTTTGGTGGAAATAACCAAACTTAACCTAAGATACAATCAATCTAATATATCACGAAAGGATTATTATATGTTTATTTATATATTCATTTTATTTTATTTTATTTCATTTTATTTTATTTATTTATTTAATTATTTATTTTTTGAGAGGCGGGGTAAGACTCAACACGTAACCTTGAGTCTGGCGAGAGAGAGAGAGAACATAAGAACATAAGAAATAAGGGAAGCTGCAAGAAGCGACCAGGCTTACACGTGGCAGTCCCTGTATGAAACACTCCTACCTATTTCCATCTGTTATCCCCATCCATAAACTTGTCTAATCTTCTCTTAAAGCTCTCTAGTGTCCTGGCACTAACTACATGATTACTGAGTCCGTTCCACTCATCTACCACTCTATTTGAGAACCAATTTTTTCCTATCTCCTTCCTAAACCTAAATTTTTCAAGCTTGAACCCGTTATTTCTTGTTCTACCTTGGTTGCTGATCCTAAGAATTTTGCTTACATCTCCCTTGTTATAACCCCTATACCACTTAAAGACTTCTATCAGGTCCCCTCTTAACCTACGTCTCTCTAGAGAATGTAAATTTAACCGCTTCAACCTCGCTTCGTAAGGAATACTCCTCATCCCCTGGATCCTTTTAGTCATTCTCCTCTGTACTGATTCTAATAGACCTATATCTTTCCTGTAATGTGGGGACCAGAACTGCACAGCGTAGTCTAGATGAGGTCTGACCAGCGCCAAGTATAACTTTAATATTACTTCCGGCCTTCTACTTTTAACACTCCTAAAAATGAATCCTAGTACCCTATTTGCCTTGTTTCTGGCTTCTATGCATTGTTTCCCTAGACGGAGTTCAGAGCTAACTATAACTCCTAAATCTTTCTCGTACCCTGTACCTACCAGAGTTTGGGTGTTTAATGTGTACCTATTGTGTGGGTTTCCTCTACCTACGCTAAGCACTTTGCATTTATTGATATTAAATTGCATTTGCCATCTATCCGTCCATTCATTCATTCTATCTAAGTCTGTCTGCAAGGCGATGGCATCCGCTTCTGACCTAATTAATCTACCTATCTTTGTGTCATCCGCAAATTTACTAACATCGCTACTAATTCCACTATCCAAGTCATTGATATATATTAGAAATAATAATGGCCCTAATACTGATCCCTGTGGCACCCCACTAATGACATGACCCCACTCGGATTTCGAGCCGTTTATTAGCACTCTCTGTCGCCTGTTACCAAGCCATGACCCTATCCAACCTAACACCTTCCCATCTATCCCGTGCGCCCTAACCTTTCTCAGGAGCCCTTGATGGGGCACCTTGTCGAATGCTTTACTAAAGTCCAGATATAAGATATCATAACTATCACCATTATCTACTGCCTCGTACACCTTACTGTAAAAACTTAACAAGTTTGTCAGGCAAGACTTCCCCTTCGTGAAGCCATGCTGTGACTGATTTATCAAGTTATGTTTGTCTAAATGTTCCCTAATGTTCCTGGCTATTATTGACTCTAACATTTTACCTACAACTGAAGTTAAGCTGACAGGTCTATAATTAGACGCTAAAGTTTTATCCCCTTTCTTAAAGATGGGTACTACATTAGCCTGCCTCCACATTACTGGTACCTCACCCGACTCCAGTGATTTCCTAAAGACAGAAACTAACGGCTCACTAATAATCTTTTTACATTCCTTCAGTACTCTGGGATATATTTCATCAGGTCCTGGTGACTTGAACTTTTTTAGCCTATCTATCTCCTGCTCCACTATCTCCCTAGTTATGGAAATATCCGTCAGCTTCTCATACTCATCTGCTCTAAACACCTGTTCACTATCTGGCATATCCTGCATGTTTTCCTGAGTGAAGACAGTTAAAAAATAATCATTCAGAAGTTTACTAATCTCCTCCCCAGAACTAACCAGCTCCCCATCTGCTGCCTTTAATGGACCTACAGTATCCTTATTTTTCGTCCTGTATACCTGATAAAATCCCTTGGGGTCCGTCTTCGCCTGGCTGGCTACCTTTAATTCATAATTGTCCTTAGCTTTCCTCGTTAACTTCCTGACTGTTCTAACTAATTCATTATACTGTGTCCTTAAAACTTCCTCACCTGCCTTTAATCTCTTATATACACTTCTCTTACGCCCTATATAATGCTTTAACCTAGCAGTCATCCATTTAGGGTCATTTTTTTTGTGATCTTATTGTTTTATACGGGATATTTGCTAATTGACCTGTATGAACTTTATCTACGAAATATTTATACAATTCATCTACATTTACTTCACCTAAACCCCTCATCTCGTTCCCTACCATCCTCTCCCCTCCCTCATCAACTCGCCTCGACCTTACCTCTCTCATTTCAGCATGACCTGACATTCCAACATACTCACGCCTATCTCCCCCCTTCCTCTTTCCTCCTCCCTTCTGGAGCCTCACCTCACCTCCCTCATCCTGCCTTATCTCTCTGAACTCCGTCCCTGACCTGACCTCACCCTGCATCCTTTGCCAGTCCACTCCTTGGAGGTACCTTTTTAATTCTTCAAAATCTGCTCTCCTAAAGTCAGGTATTTTACTAGTGTTTTTATTTCTAACAGTTTCTTCCCATTCTAGATTGTACCTAATTTCCCTATGGTCACTGTTACCTAGCTGTCCTCCAACCTCTACCTGCGTGACTGCTTCCTCCCTGTTAGTAAGAATTAAATCTAGAATATTATTCCCCCTTGTGGGTTCTACGACTACCTGTTTTAAAAAATTATCCTGAATTACCTTAAGGAATTCCTCTGCTTCCTTGTTACCCACAATCAGACTCCAGTCGATATTCCTAAAATTAAAATCTCCTACCACACATACCTGACTGTACCTGCCTGCTCTATTTAATTCCTGCCACAGTGAGGTGTTAATTTCCTCTGTACTGGTCGGTGGTCTGTAAACTACCCCTAGTACTACTGACTGCGATCCTTCCTTAATATCTACCCATATCGACTCTGCTTTGTTATCTGTTTTAATTCTATTGTTCATACAGCACTGTAATGTGTCCCTAACGTATAACGCGACACCTCCTCCTCTCCTGTTTTCTCTATCTTTATAGAACATTGTATACCCATCTATCTTAACCTCTGGATTAAATACTTTTCCTGACATATCTAACCAAGTTTCAGTTAAAGCAATGATATCAAATTTCTCTACACTCGCTATTCCTCTAAGCAAGTCTATTTTATTCAGAATACTTCTACAATATGTGTAATAAACACTTAAGCTATTTCTCACCATCCCTAAGCTAGCTTCCTTTCTAGATTTAACTAATTTGCCCCTTGCCTTCTCCTCACTACCCCTTCTTCCCTCCCGACTAACGAAAAAAGTGCTGGAGTGCAGTTACCTCCCGCTCGAGTGTTTCGGCCAAAACACGAACACCCTGGCGTGACAAATGCACTCCATCCCTGGCGTACAATGGAGTGCATTTGTCACGCCAGGGTGTTCGTGTTTTGGCCGAAACACTCGAGCGGGAGGTAACTGCACTCCAGCACTTTTTTCGTTAGTCGGGAGGGAAGAAGGGGTAGTGAGGAGAAGGCAAGGGGCAAATTAGTTAAATCTAGAAAGGAAGCTAGCTTAGGGATGGTGAGAAATAGCTTAAGTGTTTACTACACATATTGTAGAAGTATTCTGAATAAAATAGACTTGCTTAGAGGAATAGCGAGTGTAGAGAAATTTGATATCATTGCTTTAACTGAAACTTGGTTAGATATGTCAGGAAAAGTATTTAATCCAGAGGTTAAGATAGATGGGTATACAATGTTCTATAAAGATAGAGAAAACAGGAGAGGAGGAGGTGTCGCGTTATACGTTAGGGACACATTACAGACAGACAGACAGACAGTAAGGCAGATAGTTAAACTCACAGTTATGGAGGCAAAAGTAAAATAATGAATCTGGAATAGAACTGAATATTAAAGAAACCATATTTACTTTAATCGCGTAATCAATGTATATCAGCCTTTTTATTAGGTTTTATTTTTGGAAATGTCAAATAATACGTGTTTTTATTACGTGTTAAGGCTAAGGACTAAGAAATGAGAGAAAGTGTGCTCTACATGTCGTCCCTCAAAAAATAATTATAAGATGAAATTCCAAAAATGTTTAGTGGCAAAGGTGTCTTGATGCTCCTCTTTTTATTCTATTTTATTTATTTATTATTATTATTATTATTTTTTTTTATTATTTTTTTTTGCCACTTCCTGATGACTTGAGGATTTGATGCAAACTTGGTTATAACTATTACAGTATTGATTTACTTGCAGGCCCACCATTGCTGCAATCCACCAAATATATCAGACAATAAATCGACTTGTTTTTTATGTTCTATTATTTTACTTTGGGTAGCGTGTGTGTGTGTGTGTGCAACTGGTGTTTTGGTGGTGTTGCCTCGCTACGTATCCAAATACTTGTACACGCCTACACACACACACACACACACACACACACACACACACACACACACACACACACACACACACACACACACACACACACACACACACACACACACACACACACACACACGATTCAGGGTAGAGGAGTTTATGAGTGCAAAACAATGCCCAAACACGGCCGCCCAAATATTATAACAAACACCAACAGTCGCAGAGTAAACATTGCATAATCGGCGAGTGAACAGGTGGACTCACGCGTGGCAAACCCGATGCTCCTGCCCGCTGCTTTACGAAAGATGTGTTCTGTTCAGGCGGAGGTAGAGCAACATTGGGTAGGACTGAACGCTATTACATGGGGGAGCTCAGGACTTAGGGAAGGACGTAAGATCGCCTTGGTGAGAGGATATATTGCTTTAAGAATCTATAGCACCGTGATGGTATAAGAGGAAAATATTATTACATAAACTTATGTTCCTATGTTGAGAAATATTTCTTTTCTGAGACATGTTCGTGTTGTTCAGGTGGAGAGGGAAAGTGAAGTGATAGAGGATGAGTGGTGCAATTACTTCTCTTGGTGAGCTGAACTGTGGTAGGAAATTGTGACTGGTGCCGCAAACTAAAGTAAATGCGAGATATGGTGATGTTGCGTAAACAAAATTTATCAGAATAACAGAACTGTGAGAATAGAAGGGTGTGTTTGTGACTGTGTTCTTGTTATTGCCACAACGCATGAAAGAGAGCACCTCGAGATCAGAGTGTACTTGGAAAAGAGAACTATAAATATTGTGTTATGATAATCCTTACACCAGATTTATTGAAATTAGTTAAATTTACAAATTGTTGTTGTCATTGTTGTTGTTGTTGTTATCCTCATTAATAATTCTTCTATCGCTGTTTTTGCAAATAACAACAACAACAACAACAACAACAACAACAACAGCAACAACAGCAGCTGTTTTCTCTGCTGCTGCTACTGCTGCTGCTAATACTAATGCTACTATCAGCCGCTATTACTACTGATCATTTTTCTTTTGCTACTGTTGCTACTACTACTACTACTACTACTACTACTACTACTACTACTACTACTACTACTACTACTACTACTACTACTACTACTACAACTAGTATTTCCTAAGTGAACGATAGGACCTTGAGATCCGTAAATAAATCATACTCTAATATTTCTGAAAAATGAACAAAATCACTATTATAATAATAATGAAAGAAATCACAAACTGTATCCTGCCAAACACTCACAGGTCCTCACATCGGACACCAAACTATCACTTACCAGTAAGCAACAGTCGTGGAATATCACGGGAATACACAATCCTTCTATATATATATATATATATATATATATATATATATATATATATATATATATATATATATATATATATATATATATATATATACATATATATATATATATATATATATATATATATATATATATATATATATATATATATATATATATATATATATATATATATATATATATATATATATAAAAGCGAGATGAAATAAAAATCCTCGTATATTGTGAACGCAGAAGGTGACTACATTGTTATCTTCGCTGAATGGAAGCACGGAATGAAGACTCGAAATCCGAATGAAAAGGAAAATGATGGGAAGGTAAAACATTGGTGGTGGGCAGCGCAGGGACAGTGTGCTCCCTGGCAGGCGAGTGGGAGCACTGTGGCGTGGCGAAGCATACTCGTACTTGCCTCAGCGTGGTATTATTCCCTGCCCCAACTGGGGTCGTGTTGGGTGTCGCTTCGCGGAAATGTACATCCCTTAGGGACAGGCATCTTCAGTGGCTGTTTTTTTTCTTTTTTTCTACTCTTTCTTAGTCATTAGTTAGTGCCCCTCTTACTACGCACACACACACACACACACACACACACACACACACACACACACACACACACACACACACACACACACACACACACACACACACACACACAGCGCTCTGTCTCACTTCCCCGAAATGCAAACACGAGAGAAAGATTCCACGGCTGCGGGTGAAAGATAACAAGCACAAGGGGAACAAAAAAGAAAAAAAAAATAGAAAAGTGAATAATTTTTATTTAACAGGAGGTTCTGAGTTGCCTGAGAGCGAAGCCAATTAAGAGATTAATGTGTTTGTTCTCATTGAAGCTCCAAAAAAGGACTTAATATCCTCTCTCTCCGATATGATTTACTTGCATATTTGTATCAGCTATCCTCTCTGGTGCTGAAAAATATATGGAAAAGCTCATAATGTTTTGACCATTAATAAAGCGACGACTTTTGGTATTTGGTGCATGACTGTAGGAGGACTTATTGGTGAAGCGGTGGTGGAAGGAGATGCGTTATGGCAAGATCTGGTGGTTATTTATAGCTTGGTCTGTAAGGAAAAATATGAAGACAGGCCAATAATATGAGACGTGGTAGCGGGTTCTTGCCTCCGTTGTGTGTGTGTGTGTGTGTGTGTGTGTGTGTGTGTGTGTGTCCCTCTCCATGAAGGGCTGCACATATAAAAGTTTACGCTCAACAAGCCTGCTCTTCACAATATTTATTTAGACGAATATGTAATATGGATGTATAATATAGACCAATAAATCTCTCTCTCTCTCTCTCTCTCTCTCTCTCTCTCTCTCTCTCTCTCTCTCTCTCTCTCTCTCTCTCTCTCTCTCTCTCTCTCTCTCTCTCTCTCTCTCTCTCTCTCTCTCTCTCTCTCTCTTTTACAGTCCTAGAAAAGCGGATTTTTTCTTGTCACATCTTTTACATTTTTATTTTTTCTATATTTTTTAATACAAGTACCTGCAACGTAGGGGTAAAAAAAAAAAAAAAAAATATATATATATATATATATATATATATATATATATATATATATATATATATATATATATATATATATATATATATATATATATATATATATATATATATATACCCTTCACTTTTTTTCTTTTTTAACGTTGTGAGTCCATTATAAAGTAGCTTGTCAGTTGGTGCAGTACTCGGAAATGAACTACGTGTGTTTTATATATATATATATATATATATATATATATATATATATATATATATATATATATATATATATATATATATATATATATATATATATATATATATATATATATATACAGTATATTACATGCAGTCCATTCTCCCCATATCTGTTCGTATATAAGCGTGTGCATCATTTTTATACATCTGTTGCCTGTTTTGTAGTGCTCCTGTTACCGCGTGTTGTGTGCTGTTTTCTTCCTTTCTTCATGTCCTTTTTTTTTGTTATCCTTCATGTTATTCTTGATCTTTTTCTTTTTTATTTTCTTGTTCTTGTTCTTGTTCTTGTTCTTCTTGTTCTTCTTGTTCTTGTTCTCGTCCTCGTCCTCGTTGTGTTGGTCCTCTCGTGGCATTGGTTGGCGCCATGTTCAGCCCATTTTTTTTCTTTTTTTTTTTCTTTTGCTCCTCCCTTTAGCATTTTTTTTAAATTACGGTGTGGATTCTAAGAAGCTGCCTCGTGTGCCTCAGCGAACCTTTTGCTGTCTCCTCATTTTCTTGTTTTTTTTTTATTCAGGTCTTATCATGGTTTTATTCAGGTTTTATCATACGTCTTATTTTCCTTACTGTGTTCTCTACTACTGTCTATAAAGAATTTGCAATACTAAAAAAAATTCGACAATTGTTAGTCGAAATAGAGATGATGTTTAATTAATTGATCACTAGAAATATAAGACTAAACTGAAAAAAAAAAATTGTTATTGTGTCCTGAACAAAGTTAATCTGGTGGTAGTGAAAGAGTTGATTACGTCACCGGAAGACCTAATGAAAGTGCCGTGTACGGGACTCCACCTCACCCTAAGTCTCCAAGGGGAGACAGTAATCCTAAGTTCTGTCAAAGAGAGAGAGAGAGAGAGAGAGAGAGAGAGAGAGAGAGAGAGAGAGAGAGAGAGAGAGAGAATGCCAGTGTTTTTCCTTGAGACACAATCGCCAAGTAAGTGAGATTAGAGGCCTATTCCGATAAATCCCTCCCCCCTTTTCCTCCTCTCCAGTCTCCCTTTTCCTCTACCTCCTCCTCCTCCTCCTCCTCTTCCTTGTGTTCTTAAGTGAGCGTAGAAAACCAGCTAAGGGTCATCCTGCCCCTGCTTAGGCTCACCACCCACACGCGCGCGCGCACACGCACGCACGCACGCACGCACGCACGCACCCACACCCACCCACACACACACACACCACACACACACACACACACACACACACACACACACACACACACACACACACACACACACACACACACTCATCTCTAGCTAAAACAGCTTCTATGAAGTTAGGTGTTCTGAGACGTCTCCGCCAGTTTTTCTCACCCCCCCAGCAGCTAACTCTGTACAAGGGCCTTATCCGTCCATGTATGGAGTATGCTTCACATGTCTGGGGGCGTTCCACTCATACTGCTCTTCAAGACAGGGTGGAATCAAAAGCTTTTCGTCTCATCAACTCCTCTCCTCTAACTGACTGTCTTCAGCCTCTCTCTCACCGCAGGAATGTTGGATCTCTAGCTGTCTTCTACCGCTATTTTCATGCCAACTGCTCTTCTGAACTTGCTAACTGCATGCCTCCCCCTCCTCCCGCGGCCTCGCTGCACAAGACTTTCTTTTTTCTCTCACCCCTATTCTGTCCACCTCTCTAACGCAAGAGTTAACCAGTATTCTCGATCATTCATCCCTTTCTCTGGTAAACTCTGGAACTCTCTGCCTGCTTCTGTATTTCCACCTTCCTATGACTTGAATTTCTTCAAGAGGGAGGTTTCAAGACACTTATTCATCAATTTTTGACCACTGCTTTGACCCTTTTATGGGACTGGCATTTCAGTGGGCATTTTTTTTATTGGATTTTTGTTACCCTTGGCCAGTGTCACTCCTACATAAACACACACACACACACACACACACACACGCACAGTACGTTTACAAAGATCGGGTTTTCCTTCCTAATTTGTCGTCATGATTTAACTGCATCCTGTTGTTATTGTTGTTGTTGTTGTTGTTGTTGTTGTTGTTGTTGTTGTTGTTGTTGTTGTTGTTGTTGTTGTTGAAGTGTTCTTGTTTTAGTTCGTTATTTCCGTTCCCTCAAAAATTTAAAGTTTGTGTTGCAAGGATAAAAACGTATTTGATATGATACAAAGGACGCGCTCGCACTCGCACACACACGGCTATAAGACGAAAGACAAAGCAGGAAGTGTCGAATTTTATTAGTCATGCAATGTCATATTTAAATTCCCAGTCTCTCTCTCTCTCTCTCTCTCTCTCTCTCTCTCTCTCTCTCTCTCTCTCTCTCTCTCTCTCTCTCTCTCTCTCTCTCTCTCTCTCTCTCTCTCTCTCTCTCTCTCTCTCTCTCTCTCTCTCTCCTGAGGATCTGTCTTCTAGTCAACTCACTTTTCCTTCCTTTCTTCTTGTTTTCATCTTTGTCTACCTGATACTCCTCCTCCTCCTCCTCCTCTTTCTCTTCCTCCTTATCTTCTTCCCTCCTCCGTTTTTTTTCCACTTCTGTTCGTGATCATGTCCCTGCTACTGTTCCTGCTCCTCTCGCTCCTCGTCCTCGTCTTCGTCCTCTTCCTCTTCCTCTTCCTCGTCCTCGTCCTTGTCCTCCTCCTCTTCCTCCTCCTCCTCCTCCTCCTCCTCTTCCTCCTCCTCCTCCTCCTCCTCTTCCTCCTCCTGCTTCCACATCTACTCCGTGAGGGAAAGAAGTAGTGCTCCGACAGAACCTCATTTTTGAACCCCAGAGGGAGGACGGGAGTGAGGGAGACAAAGGAGGAGGCAGATACTCGTAGATCACCCGGAGAGAAAATGAGAGGGGGAGAAAGAGAGTGAGAAGGAAAGAAGAAGAAACAAAGACTGGGATTGATGAAGACGGAGACAAATTGAGCGAGTGTTGGGAACAAAGAGAGTCAACGTAAGAAGGTCAAGGAGAACGGAAATACTAGTGGAGTGTTTACATTCGTGCTCCCCCTAAACTGCATATCGATTTTGCTGTGAATGTGTATGAATATTTTTGTGCCTGGAATGACAGGACGTGTAATTTTTTTTTTTTTTTTCTTTCTGTCTAAAGGGATTGTTCTTGTAAAAAAAAAAACTATTTGTATGTTTTTTATCTTTAAGTTTTCATCGAGTATTCGTTAAGTCTGAAAGGAAAACAAAGTAAAGTAAGCTATCTGTAAATGCTTTATTTCCATTTATTTATCCATTTACGTGAAGAACACAAGAAAATAAATTATATATGTAAAGAAAATCAAAGAATATAATATGAAGTAAATAATAATAATAATAATAATAATAATAATAATAATAGTAATAATAATAATAATATTGATAATAATAATAATAATAATAATAATAATAATAATAATAATGATAATAATAATAATAATAATAATAATAATAATAATAATAATAATAATAATAATAGTTCTAAATCTGGAAAGCAAAATGAAGCATGCAAGTTAATTAAAGAACACAATATGACTTACTGAATGTTGTTACTCTCGCGTTGCCTACACACACACACACACACACACACACACACACACACACACACGAGATTCTTGCCGCACTGTGTTGAGGATGACATTTGCTAAAGTTAGAACTGTTTCCATTTGGCATGGGAAGAGAGAGAGAGAGAGAGAGAGAGAGAGAGAGAGAGAGAGAGAGAGAGAGAGAGAATTGGAGCTTGATTCTAGTGTTGTTTTCCTGGCCGTGAGAATTGGCCCCTGGTTGAAGTATAAAGAGACTGCGGGTACTGAAGAGGAAAGGCGAATGGGAAAGAGAGAATAAGATAATAATTTGCGTGAATGAGAAAGGAAAGAAGGAAAGGAGTTTTTATCTTGTGTATTTTGTAATTTTAGTTATATTTTGGTTTTTTTTGGGCTCTGTAAGAGGATATTTATTTTATTTTTTGTTCATAGGTGTATCCATTGTTGTTGTTGTTGTTGTTGTTGTTGTTATTTTCTTTTATAACGTTTGCTGCTGCTGCTGCTGCTGTTGTTTCCTCCAACATATTACCATCATTCTGTAAACACCATTCCATTCCCCGACTTCCTTTCTCGGCTTTATCTTCCATAATAGCAGGCATTTATCATTAGCCAGGGAACAAACCACTGCCACTATTACCACCACCACCACCACCACCACTGTTACCACCACCACCACCACCACCACCACAGTAGATTAAGTACAACAATCCTTTGTAACTGTTAAACATATGGAGGTCATTTGTACATGTGTGTGTGTGTGTGTGTGTGTGTGTGTGTGTGTGTGTGTGTGACTCAGATTCAGATTGAAATTCAATTTATTTTGCTCAGACTTTGTAAGCAAAGTCTGGAGCACAGCTCCTCGTATAATTTCCATCATAACTAAAATTAAACAATAACTAAATCATAATAAAAATTTAATAATAAATCATAACTACAATTAAACTAACATAATAATGATAACCAAATAATTTCAATCGTAACTATAATTAAACAGTAACAATAATAATAATAACTCCTGAAGTAATACTGTTAATTAAATACATTACCTGAACATTTGATAGACAGCTCTTAAGAAAAAATAAGCTATGTTGGTCAAAATTTCTGAATTTTTACTTTGCATCAGTTCAGCAAACTTATTCATTGTTGTGTTATTTCTGTAATAGTTTGGGATATATCTGTTCTGTAGTTCAACAATATTTTCGTGAGAACATAACAACATAATATGAAATTCATCTCCCACAACATTACTTCTACATTTCGTACATAAATTCCCTTTGTTGAAATATTACTGTACCATGTTGAAATCCATTGATCCTTCAGTTTCCTTTCCACAGCTTTCTTTAACCATTCAGGATAATTAATATATTGATCTAACCATACGCCTGACATGCCACAGCTATTCACAATATTTCTTATATGACCGAGCCAAGGAGATGAGGACGTGTTCGTTGAGTCTAGATATAATAAACTCCTATACATCATCATGCTTACTTATGTAGTTTTACCTGTTATCAGCCTTGACCAGTATGCTATCATTCTAGTGTTAATAATAACAGCAATGGGATGTTCTCCTAACTCACCGTACACAATGTCTCTACTTGTATTCTTATGGACATATAATACGTGTTTAAAAAATTTCATCAGCAATTGTTTCAACTCTCTATCAACAGTACAACCGCATATTCCACAACCGTGTGTCATAATTGGCATCACAGTCGTATCAAGCGGTGGGTCGTGTTTACGGCATTTCCCAGTCAGTGAATACGTTGCTCTAGAAGCACTTTTTTGTTCTAATTGGGCAATTCTAAATCTTCTATTGTAATTAAGTAAAACTCCTAGGTACTGATATTCACTTATTGTTTGGATATTCTCTTCTCTAAAGACAAAGTCATAGGTGCCATAATTCACCCTCCCTCTACTAAACACTACAACCTTTGTTTTGCTGTTATTCACATCTAACTTCCATTGCTCACAATATAATTCCATTGCTTTGAGAATATTTTTAATTTCATCTTCACTATTAGCTAAAATAACTGTGTCGTCAGCATACATCATAACCAATAGATTTAAATGTAAATCAAGAAAATTATCATCAGATAACAGATAATTACAGTTGTTTTCTACCAGGGAATCTTGTATATCATTAACTTATAGAGCAAACAGCAATGGAGAGAGATCTTCTCCCTGTCTTACTCCTTTAGTACAAATGAAAGTGTCAGATGTTTTTTGGTAAAATTTTACACATGACTTTATATTCATGTACATATTTCTAATAACATTAAGTACTTTACCACCTATATTTTCTTTCACCGTCTTGTACCAAAGCCCATCCCTCCATATTGTGTCAGAAGCTTTCCTGTAGTCAATAAAGAGACAGAACAGTTTTCTCCTCTTCCATAAGAACAAGTCCGTGATACACTTCAGTAAAAATATATGGTCGAGGTACTGTAACCTTGCCGAAACCCACCTTGTGTTTCTTTTACAATATTGAATCTGTTTGAATAGTGTGTTAGTCTGTCATTAGCTATTGATGTGAAAAGCTTACTTAAACAACTTAGTAAAGTTATAGCCCTATAATTATGTGGCTCATCAACATCACCTTTATTTTTATACAAAGGAACAATAAATAACCCCTATTAGCCATTGCTCTGGTAAGTCTCCTGTATCTAGAATTCTATTAAACATTTTAACATACAGATTAAGAAGGATATTTTTATCACCTTTGATGTGTTCATTAACGATGTTATCATAACCAGGTGCTTTGTCTTTCTTGAGTTTTCCAACAGCTTTCACCACCTCATTTTCTGTTGTAGGCTCATTCAATACTTGCCTTTCTCCTAACTCATGTGCAACACTTTCTGGTTCCATTCAATGTCCATCAACTGCATTAATATCTTCTGATAAACTCTTGAAGTGATGATGAAAATTAGAATTTCTGCTGTTAGTGTAGTCTTACTATTATTAACATTTCTTTCTCTTGATATTTTCCAATATTTTTTGGGACCTTTATTATTGTTTTATTTTAACTTAGTCACCAAGCTTTCCTTCTCTTTACTCTGCACTCTTTTCTAATCAGTCTTATATTTCTTACTTTTTTCTGTCATGACTATAATTTTCTTCACTCCTTCTTCGATTATATTTACGTCTAGCCTTATAGTAGGCTTTCCTTGTTTTCCAGCATTGATTGTCACACACAAATAGGCTTACATTATTACTTTGTTTAACAAAATTTTTCCTTTTTTTGGGTGTGAATACCTTTATAGGTGGTTCTGACAATGTGTTCTTTAACCAAGAATTCACCTCTTCAGCAGACATAAAATCCCTCTGCTCTATTAACTCCTTTACCTCACCTTCATTAATTTCTGCTTTATAATCATCTTCCTTTGTTGCACTCCATTTCCCTGTTAAGCTACAATTATTCACAGGTATATTACTTCCATCATTATTTCTTTTCTTTTCAATATTAACTTTTAGTTGTACATGTGTACCACAATGAATATCTGAGTACAGCGGATCAAAATCTAGTATTCTAAATTCCTGTTCATTTTTCTGAACAGTGTTGGTGAGCCAGTGACATAATTCCACCAGTGTAGCATAAGTAGTTGTGGGTTTCCCCACTCTAAGCTCTTCATCTAGTCTACCATTAAATATACACACATCATTATTACTACAAATTGTCACCAGGTCAAAGTCCAGATTCGTCTTCCTCTGGGTCATCGATGGACCTAAAACCTGTTAAAACAATAAGGGTAAAGCGCGTGAAGCATATAACACGTGGTAACAGGAAAGAGAAACTACGCCGTGTCACTCGCCACCGCCTCAACCATTGCGGACCCTGTTATTGCAACCACCACCACAGATACGCCTGATCCTACTGCTGCCACAGCCTCTTTATCATTGAAACACAAAAAGCAACCACCCAGCATTTCCTCAGGTGTTCTTGGAAAGAAAAGGAGTGTGCAAAGTGGACAAGGAAGGAGGCGTATAAAAAAAAGGTAACAGGCTCCCTCGACACAACCACCACCACCACCAGCTCTGGTGTCACCACCTCCACCGTCGTTACGTATTTAGTTTCTTGTTTGGAATATTTTTTTCCCATAGAGGAACTGTAAAATGAAGTAGGTGTAAGAAAATGCAGTAAAGTTACTGGTTTTTTGCTTCTTGTTGAGGAAGAACTTTTTCTAGAAAAGAAACGCTTAAAGGGTTAATGTTAGTGCAGCAGGATTAGCACATTATTTCAGGCATTACAGCACATCAGCATTAGCACAGCATCACAATTCTGTAACAACATTATTTTAGGCATGACAACATCACAAGCAGAACAACATTACATACAAACGCAAAACAGCATCACATAACAGTGATAATAAGATTAAGATGCTGTGATGCTGAGGGTCAGATTATGATGTTGTGCTGTTAGGTCTAAGATAATAATGATGTGATGTCTAAGATACCCTGTGATGCTGTTAGATCTAAGATAATGAGGCTGTAATGCTGTTATGTCTAAGATAAAGATGATGTGATTCTGTTGTCTAAGAATAACACAACAGCAACACAGCATCACCACCAGTACCCAGGCATCATCACCACACACATCAGTTTCCCCACAAACCTCACCATCAGACACACACAACCACCACCAGTACCCAGGCATCACCATGCAGCGTCACACTCAAAACAGCAGCATCACATTTGAACAGCCCATGGTGAGGAATTAAAGCAAGAGGGAATATTGCGTAATAATTGTAAGTACTCGGTAGGTTCCCACGTCACCTGTTCAAAGCAGACGATTTTTTTTGCTTTTGCTACTTTTTGCTATTGTGGCAGTATGTACTTTGTTTATTTGACAGTTTCATCAAATTTATCTTATTTTCTGAGTAATTGTGTTTTTAATAATGTTTTAAGTGCAACAGGAACCGAATTCTTGAGTAATGAAAGATGAGGCTACAAGAAGAAGCAGAGGAAATTCCGAAATGGACGTCGGTGTGTGTTTTTCCATCTTATTTCACCATTTTATCCTCAGGTGAGTTGTGTACACGTGTGTCAGTTATCCTAAATATACTCTAAAGTGTCTATAATCAGTAAGATATGGTAAATAAGGTGAAGGAGTAATAGGAGACCGGAAATAAGTGTTTTTATAAGAAGCCGGTAGGTGCAGAAATATGTCATAATACATTAGCATTCTGGGATATTATCAATAAAGGCGCCTCATGAAGCAGCCACATCATGCACGTGTGGTGAGGAATACTCGCTGAACAACGCGTGTGTGTGGGTGGTATTGTGTGGTCAGGCAGTGCTGCGTAACAGGAATGTGACATTTGTGCTGCCCACCGATTCAAATGGGCTGTAATTTTGGATCAGGCTGTTATGTAGGCCTCCGCGAGAGTATCAAGGCAGCAGATTCAGATTGAGTACTTTTATTCACAATACATATGCGTATACAAAAGTGGTGGAAATAGATGAGAGTAAGTTTAAGTGAAAGTATATGTGGACAAGCTGGCGGAGGGACTGTGCGTTTGGCGGCCCGTGTGGAGAGCCAGGCAGCTCTCCACACAGCTGGGGGCCTGCGGTGGGAGGAGGGGGGCGTGGTAGGACAGCGTCAGTCTGGCCTGCATCCTAATGGCTTGCCTGCTGTTTATTTATTTTTTTACTTATTTATTTATTTTTTTTTACATTTATGAGTAAATTTTTTGGGGTTGTGCGTGATTTTCTTGTCTTTTCACGTTTATTTTTCTTCTGTTTATTGTTTTTGCGTTAATGCATCATGGCGGTGTTTTGTATAGTTTTTGTTATTTTTTTCTTATAATTTCATGTTCTTGTGCATTATTCTTATTTCATTAAGTGGTAAATATTAATAGGGATCTGCTGGAGATCTTTATGTGGTGTACATCCTATCATACATGCCTCACACACACACACACACACACACACACGTAGACAAAGAATGTTTTATAAATTTAGACACAGAGTACAAGGGGACACAGTAAGAAGTTGCTGAAAGTTAACTGTAGAAGAGACATCAAGCAGTATAGTTTTCCTCACAGAAGTGTTAACAAATGGAATGAACTCTGAAGACGTTGTCAATGTCCAAACTGTCCATGCTCTTAAGACCAAACTGGATAGACATAGAGACTATGAGATTACTTCCAATAACTGGAAGTTATTAGAATAACTGGAAGTTCCAAGAACTGACACTACACACACACACACACAGATCTTCCATTACCAAGAACTAACACCCAGACTGCAGGCTGCACACACACACACACACACACACACACACACACACACATGCATTGACTCTAGGTTATTTGATTCCTCTTTTTTTTTTTCAATTTTGAGGAAATCTCTGCTGGGGAGACTGGTCACTTGATAGCAACAAGAACTGACGTCAGTTGACCAAGACACCACTAGGAATTGACATTAGCTGACCAAGACAGGACCAGAAATTGACACCCACTTGCCACAATATCAGTAAGTAAACAAGGTGTGTGTGTGTGTGTGTGTGTGTATTTACCTATGGTGTTTTTACTCCCAGAAGAACGTTTGGGCATTGGTCGAGTAGGGGAATTCCTTGTGAGTTGCATTGTCTCTACAGGACCAATTATCAGTTTAACACTGGTGGAAAGGACAGGTGACTGTTTCTCTCTCTCTCTCTCTCTCTCTCTCTCTCTCTCTCTCTCTCTCTCTCTCTCTCTCTCAGTATTGTATGATACTGTGTGAATAATTTTTGTATAATTCATTTCTTCATGGTAATTGATTTGCGTAATCTCAATTTTGGGCAGAGCAGATTGGTGGTACTGTTGTCTCTCTCACATGATTGGCTATGGTTGTTGGAAGTATTGCTGTGGAGGATGCAATGACTGGACCTTTATAGGCCCTTCTCTTCTAAAAATACTTATTCTTGTTGTAAGTTATTTCTCCCAGCTGTGAAGAACATGCGAGCACTTGGGAGTTGCTTCCATCATGGGAGTGTCCCTCAAGAGTAGGAGCCACCCCTCTCACTGACCTGAGTCACCTGACCCTATCAGTAAGCATCCCAGGTGCTCCACCAAAATGATAACGCTGCAAAGCTATGTTGTCAAATGTTTTGATATTTATGTAAGATCCAGACTATTTATTATCTTAGAACCCAAACCATTCATAGCACTGCTTGGTTTGATGAGCTGAATAATCCGTACTCAATATTCCATTTTCAATAGAGAGTAAAAAGAATTGATATATTTAAGAGAAATTGTGTGATGTGGCAGAGTATCTAACAGATCTCAGCCAATGCCAAAACATTCTTCTAAGAATAAAAAGAGTATAGTTGTATTTACCTAGTTGTATTGTACAGGGAGCAAGCCAAAGCTCATGTTGTTGTCTCCATAACCAGCTTCTCTTTAAACCTATGTACACTGTTTGCCACAACTACCTCTTACTTCAAATCATTCTGGATTTCAATAGTTCCATATGGGAAGTTGTATTTCTTGATGTCACTTGAACATCCACTCTTCTTTATTGTCTTCCTATGCCCCTTCATGTCTCTTTCTCTCCCTCTTTCATCTGTGGTAACAGGTCGTTTCTGTCTATTCTTTCTATATTGTTTACTAATTTGTACATTATTAGGTCTCCTCTTTCTCTTTCATGCAGTTTTTTTTTTTTTTTTTTTATGCAAGAGGGACACTGGCCAAGGGCAGCAAAAATCCAATAAAGAAAAAAGCCCACTGAGGTGCTGATCCCCAAACACTGTCCAAAGCAGTAGTCAGAAATTGAAGGATAAATGTCTTGAAACCTCCCTCTTGAAGGAATTAAAGTCATAGGAAGGTGGAAATACAGAAGCAGGTAGGGAGTTCCAGAGTTTGCCAGAGAAAGGGATGAATGACTGAGAATACTGGTTAACTCTTGTATTAGAGAGGTGGACACAATAGAGGTGAGAGAAAGAAGAAAGTCTTGTGCAGTGAGGCCACGGGAGGAGGGGAGGTATGCAGTTAGTGAGATCAGAAGAGCAGTTAGCATGAAAATAGCGGTAGAAGACAGCTAGAGATGCAACATTGTGGTGATGAGAAGGACTCAGAAAGGAGTCCTTCCTCCCTCCTTCACTACAAAATACTAAGTTTAAGGCTTCACTACTAAGTTTAAGGTGCGATTTGTACATAGAGGCACCGTCCCTCCCTGCATTCAGGGAGGGTCACTCTACAGGGAAATCCAGGAGCCTCTATGTGCAAATCACACCTTAAACTTAAAAAAAATTGAGTCCTTCCTCCTTCACTACAGGGATATTGAGTCCTTCCTCCTTCACTACAGGGATATTGAGTCCTTCCTCCTTCACTACAGAGATAATCATCTGTATTTGCTTTCTTTTTACACATTTTTTTTTTTACAAATTTCAAGATAATTTAAGACAATATTTAAAGTAATAATTATACAATACTACCTTGTTTGTTTGTCAAGAACATCCTTCACATTTCAAGATGGTGAAGACAAGATAGTATATACAATACTATTTAAACTGAAGACAAACAAATTGCACTGAAGCCAACAAAGACAAGGCATTGTGGGGAAGACATCAGAGACAAGCTGTGTCTATGGTCCTCCCAGGCAAGGCAGCAGATGATGATAGCTGTCAGGGGAGGCTGGGCTGCTGGGGTGGGCTTCCTGCAAAATTAGGACAAATCTTAGATGCAAGGATACATAGAACAGTTGGTGGTATTTGGTGATGCATGAAGGAGGAGATAAACATGCAGATATAGAAGAGAGAGAAACATGCAGATATAGAAGAGAGAGAGAGAGAGAGAGAGAGAGAGAGAGAGAGAGAGAGAGAGAGAGAGAGAGAGAGAGAGAGAGAGACAGACTTGTACAGTCTGAAGGTACTAGAGGGAAACTGAAGGACAGCTCAAACAATGAGTGGACGGGCATGGTAGGAGCTTTGCAGTCAGGGGAAGCTGACCTCACTGTCTCTGAATTTTCCATCACTGAAGAGAGGCTGAAAGTTGTTACCTACACCCAGCCTATATATATACACAAGTGATGATCAAATAATGATTTAAGGATAGTGAACAAAGCACTCCCTTAACAGATTAACTTGGATCAGCAAAATGTTTACAATATGAAATGTCAAATAATTTGATTGATATATCTATATACCACATTGGCAACCCCATACAGGGTGGCCCAGACAATGCACCATATATTCACACATACAACATTCACAGTTAACCCAAATAATAATGTATTTACATACCAGGCCAAACAATCCCCCACAGGACACCCCAGACAAACCACCACACATTCACACTCTCAGCTCCACTAATAACTTATTTTTCTGTATATATCAGGCTGGCAATCACACACAAGATGGCCCAAACAAGGCACCACACACACATCCTTCACACTCTTAATACCTGTCAGGCCCTAGTGGAAAGGGACAGTCTTATGGCCCACCACACCACACTACACCTCAGGAGCCCAGGCACAGCATTCACTTAACAAAAAATCACATTAACACTCACTCCCCACAAAACAAATTAACACAAAATCAGATTAAACACTCACCCCAATGTGATGTTCACAAGGCAAGTCCTCCTCTTATAGCCATAAACTGTTTGTGGCCACCTATGAGGACCTTGACAAGATGCTACTAGCCTACACAACCCCAATGGACACAGCTCTGTACTGGTGCATCCTGACTAACATGATAGGTTTGGCTAGCATCCTCTTCTTTGCTGACCAACTCCAGAGGTGCTACATACCCATGGGGGAGAAGCCCGTCAGCATGGGAGTTGCTGGCTGGTACGTGTTGTCAGCTCTCCTACAGCAAAGTGAGGACCTGTTGGGGTGTGGGACTGGTCAGTTCAATGGTGGTAGTGTTTAGTGTTTGGTAAAATGGCTGGTACATGTTATCAGGTCTCCTACAGCAAGGTGAGGACCTGAAAGGGTGAGACTGTTAGTTGAATGCAAGGACTGGTTAGTTGCAGGATAGCAATGTTTAGTGTCCGGTTAGTTAGCTAGTACACCTGTCAAAATATTTTTTGTTACTCTAGGTTCTGAAATTGACCGCAACAAACACTGGCACAGCAGCCGTGATGACTTGTGGAGGTTGGTACGTCTTCCTGTCCCCCCCCTCTCCATTCTTCTCCCTCGTAAACATCCCATAGTATTATCACTTTAGTGTAGTTCATTCTGTAGAGCAAATAATGGTTCATGGAGTGCATTTTCCACATCATACCAGGATCATATATTATACCAGTCACAAATTCCCCAGTAACTAGCAACTTGGCACAGCAGGGTTACCAACTTTGCACCATACTGCATGAGTTATACCAGAAATCATTGTGTGATGTGTCATACTGTAACACACCATAAAGGTGACAACATTTTTTTGATGGGTGTACATGTGTATATGGGTGGGACTGTTAGATGAATACAAGGGTAGTGGTGTTTAATGTTTGGTAAGATGGGAATACAGGAAGACAATCATTAAAGGATAGATTTAAAATTGGTAAACTTCACATGACATCTGATGTATTTCCATAATTGTGTTGATATTAACTTCAATTGGTTCTGGCATGAGCAATGCAAGCAAGTGGTGTTGATACAACTGTTATGGATATCGTAAGTAATGTATTTAATTTTGTTATCAGTAGTTCTCATGATGAAGGTATCAAAAGTTTTCTTAGTAAGATATAATGTTTAAATCTTTCAGAAATGGTGAGAAAATTTTTAAATTGCATTTTTATCTCTGAAACATTTTAAAATGGTCTTTTCAACACTTGAATTTACAATTATCTACTTTTGTCCCTTTCAAAGATTTAAATTGCTTTTGCATCATTTTCCAGGTTTTAAAATTGCTTTTTTATAGCATCTTCCCCCCTTCTCCTCCTCCTCCTTCTGCAGGCTCCAACACCTACCCAATCAGCAGTGCAGCATGGGTCACCTACAGGGTTGGCTGTGGTGTGTCCCTCATTGTGTACACATCATACTCTGCCACACTGGTCTCACACCTGGCAGTGGAGCAGTCTGTGACTCTGCCCTTCAGCAACCTGCAGGAGCTGTCTAGGCAGTCAGGCTGGGATGCTGGATGCAACAACAATGACCTCTTCAAAGTGACAGCCTCAGTGGCTCCTTGGTTTTTTGCTCCCTGTGCTGATATACCATCCACACTTCAGAGAGAGAGAGAGAGAGAGAGAGAGAGAGAGAGAGAGAGAGAGAGAGAGAGAGAGAGAGAGAGAGAGAGAGAGAGAGAGAGAGAGAGAGAGAGAGAGAGAGAGAGAGAGAGAGAGGGGGCAGGCAGGCAGGCAGGCAGGCAGGCAGGCAGGCAGACAGACAGACAGAGAGAGAGAGAGAGAGAGAGAGAGAGAGAGAGAGAGAGAGAGAGAGAGAGAGAGAGAGAGAGAGAGAGAGAGAGAGAGAGAGAGAAATTTGTGCAGGGCCCTTGATTTAGGAGTGGGCAAAGAGGGCAGCTGCCGAGGGGCTTCCACAATGTTGGGATCTCCACAATCTGGGGAGTCCCTTACATAATTAAGCATTCTGTAAGTGAAAGAAACTCAAATTAATCAGTAAACACTAATTTTCTATGAACTTTTTAACATTTTTTATCATTATTAATACAGCTGCTTTTGTTTCATTTACACTAAATAAATATGCTCTTTTCTCTAGATTATATTATATATATTAAAAAATTGAATGGAATATAGATACATAAAAACATTAATATAAATATCTCAGGCTGGCCATGGGCCTCCACAGACCTCAAGGTGGTGTGTCACACCAACACTTTTTCCGTCAACTTTTTCCATCGTTTTTCTGAAAATCGTGGATATCTTGGCTGCGGCCTGTCGCACACAAATGGTGTTTCATCTGAAACTTTCCGTTGGCACAGCCCAAGGAGTGCAAACAAACATGGAGTCCACACTGCAGCAAAGATACGCTATTCTGAAACTAATACTGTGTACTGTGAGACACAGTATTGGAGGGCACAGGTGACTGTGTTGTGAGCCGCTCTTTTCTGGCCTTTCTTCATACAAGATTCATCCTTGTGGTCCCAGAGGCACTTATGGCTCCTTATGCTTTCCACAAGGATCTCCTCTGAACGGCGTGTCCAACTTGGATGTGGTTTTCCTTCCATGACGAAGCGTAGAGGTGGTAATAACGCTCTGTGAGACAGGTTGAAGCCACGCGGAAAGTCTTGGTCTTGGTCTTGGAAATATAAACAAAGGCGGAAATTTGCAGGAGGAAACAATCCTGATCGTCTGACAAATTCATGCGATAAGTTCATGTGGAACGATGAAAAATCGACGGAAAAAGTGATAGTATGACACCACCTTAAATCCACCCCTGGATTTGTGAGTTAATTTTTTTTCTTTTTTCTTCTTACTTGAGGGGCATTGGCTTTGGGAGGGAAAAAAAAAGAAAAGACCCACTTAGGTGCCATTCCCTTAAGACCAAAAGGATCATCCAAAATTGGAGAGTAAGTGCCTTGAAACTTTCCTCTTGAAAGAGTTCTAGTCATAAGAAGGAGGAAATATAGAAGTAGGCAGAGTGTTCCAGAGTCTACCAAAAACTGACTGACTGTTAGGCTAGACTGTGTAAAATACTGATGTGACTACCTTCCTCTTTTTCTGTTTTTGCTGCTTCTCTGGAGTGAGGGGCTGGCACCATGCACAAGTCTTCTTTGGTTGTGTCTGTCCCTTGCATCTTCTGTGACTCCCATCCTTAGCAGCTCTAGCACAATTCCATCCTTCCATCTCACTCACTCTTTACCTTGATCTTCCTTCAACTGGCTTTCTCCAGGCCCTTTTAATTAGTCCTTTATCAAGATTGCCTCCAATAACCACCTAGGATGTGAACAATCTCATATCACCACATCAGTCTGGCTAGATTATAACGTGCCTTCTCTTCTTCCCTGGGAGCAGCAAACCTGTGTGGGCTCCCAGACAGGTGAGTGCCGTGTGCTGAGAAAGGCATGGCAGAAAGTGGAAAGTGGTGCTGAGGTCCCCAGATAACTTAGTGAACTCCTACACTGAGGGACTGGAGAAGGTCTTGAATGGTAAGTCCTTCACAGCTCCCACAGTGAGGGACTGGAGAAGGTCTTGAATGGTAAGTCCTTCACAACTCCCACAGTGAGGGACTGGAGAAGGTCTTGAATGGTAAGTCCTTCACAGCTCCCACAGTGAGGGACTGGAGAAGGTGTTGAAAGGTAAGTCCTTCACAACTCCTACACTGAGGGACTGGAGAAGGTCTTGAATGGTAAGTCCTTCACAACTCCCACAGTGAGGGACTGGAGAAGGTCTTGAATGGTAAGTCCTTCACAACTCCCACAGTGAGGGACTGGAGAAGGTCTTGAATGGTAAGTCCTTCACAGCTCCCACAGTGAGGGACTGGAGAAGGTCTTGAATGGTAAGTCCTTCACAACTCCCACAGTGAGGGACTGGAGAAGGTCTTGAATGGTAAGTCCTTCACAGCTCCCACAGTGAGGGACTGGAGAAGCAACTCCCACGTTGGTGTCAGGAAAATCTTCACTATGTCATGGTCTCTTCATCTCCCTTTTTTTGTCTTTTTGATGTTTTGGTGTATTTTTCAAGATTTTAGTATTTTTTTATATTCTAATTGTTTCTCATGAAATATTCATCTCTCTTTGTGTCTTTTTGATGCTTTGGATACATCTGTTGATGATTTGAGTGTGTTTTTCAGTGTTTTTCATTATTTCTCTTGTTTTGGAATGCTTTGGGAATTTTTTGGTCTGGTTTTGTTAATCCTTGAATCCCTTAAGATGAAGCAATGTTGAACAAAATTCCTTTACAGGTCATTAAAAAGCATCAATAAGTCCTCCTCATAGTGAGAAAGATACAAACTTGAAATTGTCATAAACATTTGCTTCATATCTTGCCTCTGATAAATGAAAACATTAAGATTCTTCCACCAGGTAAAATAAATTAGCCAGATTCATTCTTCATTTAGATAAAACCACAAACATTCCTCAATTTAGCATAACCACCACCAGTATCTCACTGTTAGCTAATCCCACACTCCCTACATGCTTCTGTACCTCCTCCTTCCTATGATGCAAATTCTTTCAAGAGGGAGGTTTCAAGACACATCTTCCAATTTTGGATGATCTTTTTGAATTTTCTTTTGGGACTGGCAGTTCAGTGGGTCTTGTTTTCTTTTCTTTTGCTCTTTTTGTTGTCCCTGGCCAGTCCTCCTGTTACATTAAAAAAAAGAGAAAATAAATACGTCAAACAAATAAAAAACTCACCTGGCAGGTAAATACATGTTCATAGGTATGGATGTCACAACCAACTCCTACATTTGTGGTCTTCCTATTGCAGACTCCTCCAGAATCAAGGAACTGCCAGTCCAATACATCACAGGAGGCAATGCTATTGGGCTGCAAAAAAAAATTCACCTTTAGGAAGTTATTTGACCACAGGTGTGTGTGCACGTGTGTGTATGTGTGTGAATTAAGATTGAGAAGACAGAAAGTGGATGGAGGGATGGAACTGCAAAGGATGGGAGTCAGAAAGGAAGGTGCAAGAGACAGATACAATGACACAATATTCCTTTTTAATCTTCCCTATAAAATTTCATCTTCTTATAAAATCCTGATGTGCCTTTATTTCCATACAGCCTGCATTTTACTGCTATATTATTACACAACATAAAAGCATAATGATATACTTCAGTTTTCTTCCACAGTGACACAATTCCTTTTCAATCTTCTGTACCAGACTTTCTCTCCCTACAAACCCTCATACACTCACCTTACTTACTCTTCCTACAGCCTTCAGAAGATGCAAGAGTCAAGCCTGATGAACAAGGTGAGGACCAATTGGCTATCAGCAGGAACTTCAACGTGTGGCAGGAAGACTAAATTCACAGCCAGCCTCTCTGATGTGGCTGCAATCTTCATCCTCTTGATGGGTGGTGCAGCATTTAGCTGTCTGCTGCTGCTGCTGCTGCTGGAGCATGCAGTGGGTAGTGATGCATGTGTAAAACCATGGCCCATATTCTGAAGTGCTCTGCTCTCTCACTATGATCATTTTCAGAGTCCACATAGATGATTAGCTGGGTTCTCAAGAAAGATTTCTCCTGTTGATAAATTTGAAATCTTGTTAATTTGGCATTAGACCTGCATAAGCACCTCAACACCCATGTAACTTCATCCGGAGCCTTTTAAAAGCAGTGGAAGTGAGGTTTAGTAGTGTTTCAGAACATTACCCAACATACCTAAAACTCAAAAGCATATGAACCGAGTGACAATCTCACACAAGGAGGCCAAGGCAAAGTGCATAACATAACTTAAGAATTGAAAGTCTCATATATCCTGCCATGTACATAAGAGTATAATGGAAGCTGCAAGACTACACTAGGCAGGCAGTCCCTCTATAAAGCATATTTACCACACTTACAGATACATGCAAGACAAAAGGTGGCAAATAAAAGCAAATATCTTAACAACGAGGATAAGCGTGACTGCTGTTCTGAATGCCGCCGACACCGCTGCCTCCCTGCCGTCATCACCATACCACCACTGTCATCACCATCAACACACCCTCCATCACCATTATCACCAACACCACCACCGCTATCAGCACCTGAACCAACACTCGACGAGCAACACTTGATAAACATGAGCAAATTCTGCAACTATTAATATGCCGACAAGAGTACATAAGGTAGATGTTTCTCGGCGTGTGACCGGAAAAAAATCATCCGTCTGTCCGTTCATTTTTTTTTTTTTTCGCTACCCCGTGTTGTAGTCAAAGTGTTAATTCACTTAGGTACTGCGACACTGCAACAAAGCACATGTGATTCAGAAATGTGTTAATTTATTTTGCTACGGTAAGTTACCATCACCTTCATAATCAAGAAATATAGATGCTAAAAGTATTTTATGGTACCAATTTCAATAGGGAAGATTTTATTCTGTCACACGCTATTTCCTAAAACGTTGTACCTCTCGTTTTGAAGGCATAAAAAAACAAACTCTTGTTTCGCTACCACCAACTTCAAGCCCATGAAATATAGATGCTAAAAATATCTTGCTGGACTATTTTTAATTACGAAGACTATATTTTCACGGACAGGTGTCTGAAATGTTGGCCGTCTCGTTTTGAAGGCATAAGAACCAAACTAGTGTAACCTTGCCGCCAGCCAACTTCTCATTTGTCATCATTATCTTTTTCGTCTCCCTTCCCATCCTCAATTTCTAAGTCATTATCGTCCATGACAGCTGTGGCTTTCTGTCTATATATCACTCGCTATTCTCTCTTACTTTGCTTGTAGAGGAAACCGTCTATCATATTCCGTAATGTTACTTTGCATTGAAATACACTCCCTGGGTAATCTGCCGTAAATGTATGTGTTTTGTTTCCTGAACACTGCCAATTCAATCCACCAGCAGCACAAGAAGTCCTGCACGAATGATACAAGAACTACTAAAAAGCATCAAGATTGTTCAACATTACAAAGATAAAAAAAATCTGATAAGAAAACCGCCTTGTGTGAGCAAACACAAGCACTGTAACACACACACACACACAGACACGAGGCAAATGGGCGAGCCTCTTAATGTGTAGGCCCTGTTCACCTAGCAGCAAGTAGATACGAGATGTAACCCGAAGGGTTGTGACCTTGCTGTCCCGGTGTGTGGTGTGTAAGTGGTCTCAGTCCTACCCAAAGATCGGTCACTATGATCTCTGAGCTCTTTCCATAGGGTAACAGCTGGCTCGGTGACCAGCAGACGACTGTAGGTGAATCACACACACACACACACACACTAAACTTGTGAAAACAAAAACACGCACTCTCAGCCTCATGTGTATTTAGCACCAATACTTCACCACGCGGCAGCCACTCGGTAAACACAACAGGAGGCTCCATGATAAACAACAATGCTACCAGACAGCGCTCTCTCTCTCTCTATCTCTTCTACAAAAAAAAAAGTTACAACTTTTTTTTTTCACTAACACAAGCCCCACTATTCATATTTCTACTACTGACCATCACTACCACTACTCCCCACTACATATACCACCGTTTGCACTACCTGTAAAATATTTTGATTCGTCGAGTGGGATGCAGCCCGAGCAGTACACTGAGGAAGCAAACACGGCGAGGTGACTGACAGCAGAATACACACCCGGGGAGTTTTGTAGGTTGGAAAAGTAAAAAAAACATCGCTAAACTGCTTTGACCAGCAAGGTTATCTTTGCAGAATAAAAGTGGTAGTATTTTATCTATTGGTTAGTCGCCAGTGTAGTAGTATTTGTAGTAGTGTGTAGTATTTTATCTATTGGTTAGTCGCCCGTGTATACTCAGTCTGGCAGGGAAACAGAGAGATTTTATTGATGATTTGGTATTTCATCTATTGGTCAAACAGTCAGGTGTTGTTAGTCAGGTAGGGAGAGATGAGTGTGAGGAACTTATTGACGTGAAAGTAGACTGGCAAGTACGAGATGATGTGTAGTTATCATAGCAAAATACGCGTGGTGGTAGTGTTTGGTATTTTATCTATTGGTCATTCAGTCAGGTATTGTCAGTCAGGCAGAGAGAGATAGTGAGTGAAGGATTTATTGATATGAAAGTTAGTAGATTAACAAGTACAAGATTTGGTTTAGAATAATTTGTTTGTATTTTTGTAAGTTAAAGTAACGTGCGATTTTTCGGTATTTGCTATATAAAAACTGCAATGATAATAATAATAATAATAATAAGAAGAAGAAGAAGAAGAAGAAGAAAAAGAAGAAGAAGAAGAAGAAGGATGATGATGATGATGATAATAATAATAACGACAATAATAATAATAATAACAATAATAATAATAATAATAATAATAATAATAATAATAATAATAATAATAATACATCATTTTGTTAAATTAACATGACATTTCATGCCAAAAATAGAATAAAATAAAAACATGAAACTGTGTGTTCTACTAAGATTGTGTACTAATAGTCTCTAGAAAAATAATGGAAGAAACAGAAGTGGAGGTAAGGGAAGGTAATGGAGGTGGTGATAGAGGTGGAGATGGTCTGGATATAGTGGTGGTGGTGGTGGTGGTGGCGGCGTTGGATGAGCAGCAGTCAGTAAGGAACCCAGTGCGTCACGGCCCGCTAAGCTCACCTTGTCATGCAGGAAATGTTCAAAACAACACCAAGACATTACTTGACTGAAATCCGCAACCCTCCTCCTTCCCTCTCCTCTCCTCTCCCCACCACTCTCCCACACCTCACCTCACGCCGTAATGACCTGACTGCAGACTGAACGATGACAGCACACCACTCCCGTCTGTCTGACTCGATCACTCCACATCCCGCACCGCCAAGGAGGTTGTGTTTCTGTGCCACTGTAAGTCACTGGTTAATGCCACGCCGTTCCTTGACATCCTCATCACACTATGCTCCGCTACTGCTATTGTGTGTGTTATCTATCTAGTGATCAATATTAATTCACTTTTGATGCTGGTATGGCAAAATTACTACCTGAGACTGAGTGTGTGAATGTCAAGTGTGAATGTTGAGTGTCAATGTCAAGGGACTTACAGTGGACAGATCAGAAAGAAGGAATTTTGTTTGTGGTCACATCATAGGTGATTATCAAGAAAAGAAGTGTTCTTCAACATATGGACATTAATAATAAATCGTTTACCACAACAAAGGTCTACAGAATAAGGTTCAGAAAAGTAAAACATCAAATTACTAAATACTTAAGACAGAAAACAAAATATAAACCTGTCTAGTTTTCAGCACACCTGATTGATCATCCACTTGCACCACAGCAGATCATTATCTTGTACCATTTGTTTTATTCCTGTATGTCCTTCTGGTCATTTCATTCATCGTCACCATTCTCTGCGAGTACTGTATACTGTTTGCATCTGTTGATCTATATTTATTTACTTGTTTCTTTTCTTGTCTTGGCATACGAATATAAAGCCAAGTCAAATGCACAAAAAAGTAAAAAAAAAAATAAAATAAATAAATAAATAAATAAATAAATCTTGGTGTTCTCTCCCAAAAAAGCATCAGTTAAAAATTTGAGATGGAATGGCTGTGCTTTTTATTTGAGCTAGCTTTGTAATAACCTTAAATTGGTTCAGTCTGCCATACAGGCTTAACGCATGAGAAAATGCTTATTCTGGAATATTTATATTTAATATCACATTGCAATTCCCTTCTTTTTCAACAAACCATGGAAAAAATATTTAATTTTTAAATGACATATTACACTGGTGCTCAGACAGGGAAGAACCTCATACTGCCCTGAACTGACCAGGAGCCACTTTGTGTGGGTCAGCTGGTCTTTTATGATCTCCTTTCCTCCCATTCTTATATTCTGGATGACCATGCACAGGAGAGGCAGACACTTACCTGTAGTGAGCGCAGGTGTTGAGGATGAAGCTGGGAGGCCTGGATCATATCGTCCAGGGTGTCGTTCAAGGTGTCTAAGCTGTCGTCCTCCTCCTTACCAGGGCTTTCCTTATTGTCAGAGGTGGGTTCAGGCTCTGAGGGCTGAGATAACACTTTCATAGCTTCTGACCAAGCTCTTCACTGACTGTGCATTAACATCCTTTTAAATGAGTATATTCCAGTCATCCAACCAGGCAATTTCCTTCAGTATAAGGCAAAGTCATAATAGCCAATGGACTAATAAGTAATCTATTACCTCCTAATGGTAATATCTACTGCAAAATAGACAGCTCACCTTCCAGACAGTTTCCCCAGTCTCAGAACAGTTCAGTCCAACAAATTTCAAGGCTTCATCAAGGTTGAAGTCAAGATTGAAGTCTGGTACTGTCTCATTGAGGGTGAAGGACGGAGAGTTGAGAGGAGACACAGAGTCAAGGGTCACGTCTCCTCCGCTGATGTTTTTCTCAGGAGACAGTAAATGCTCACCTGCAAGCAAAGGATGAACAGTAATTACACAAATACTGTCAACACTCTTTCTGTTATTCTTGTAACAAATTTGATGTACAAAGCTACAACCTATGATGCTGTGGTTTGTTTTTCCCATCACCAACTTGTGGGGGTCATCAGATAAACAATAATATATTGGTGCCTAAAACATTAAAGCTCTTATGATAAAATTTGATCCAAATATGCTTTAAAAATCTTACAATAAGAACTATTCATGAATAAATGATGAATATAGCTTGCCTGGTTTTCAACAACAGTTAATGCTTAAATATGTTATGTATATATACTAAAAAGAAAGCATACATGGTTTATGTATATAAATAAACTGTAAAAACATATATCACATGGCAACCATTACAACTACATAAAGGATATAATGTTCCCTTCATGTTCAGAGCAATTATAGTCATCCATGAAACCTCAACCAAAACACTCACAATCTTCATCATTGAAAATATAAACAAAACGTGTCTATACACACACACACACACACACACACACACACACACACACACACACACACACTACACATTATGTAAAGCAGTACACACCCTATATTTTCATCACAGCAGTAATTTCTCAGGACTCATAACTGTTCCTCAGTGTTACCAGTACCTCTAGTAATTTGTGATCCTTGATGGTGGGTGGAGGGAGGCCTCCTGCCTGGCCAGGAAGCATTAGTGAGCCTCCTGCCACCCAGGTGTACCTGCCCTCTGTCCCCACTCCTTCAATGATCCCATTATGATTAATGATTCCACTCTATGGCCACCACCAAGCCTAAATATTTTTCTTACTTGGAAAAGAAAAGCTCAAATCAATAAGCCTTCACTGAGCTACAGATCACCGTGGTCTAGACACATAACAGCCATTGGCAATTATTGCACAAAATACTGTAGCACACTACTGTACTTGCAGAGATAAAATAATATCCTTCAGTCTTGATATAAGCCAACTCTCAAAGTGCTACACCACAGCTACACAAGACATAACATTTTCCCAAAAATCTCTTGTCCTGTGTGTTGCTGCACTGCTGCCAAGAGTACACCACCTCACATGTGTGTCTTGTGAAGATAAGAAACCATGCTATCACTATACCATTAAATACTTACTCAGTCATAAGTCATAACAATGTGTGTGCAGCAGATTCCTCAATAACATTTCAAGGTTACTGACTACTGGCACAGTCCTTCATACAATGACACATACAAAAAGTTGCTAATGTAACCACAACAGGGTACTCATCTATTCACTTCACTGCATTGTAAAAAGCCCTTTGATTACAGGATTATAACAAGAAACTTGCTGGAGTATTACACAGATCACTATCTCACAGTTCTTGAGCCACCAAACGCCATGTGAGCACCACCATATGACCACTGTGTTACCACCACTACCACCGCTGTCACAACCACCACTGCAACTACACATGGGCAGGAGGGGCAGAGCCTCACACCAGACAGGTGGTGCCTGATCAGCCAACCTACCAATATGGCTGTGCACCCAACAGGAAACTTGGCCAAATGGTGTAACAAAGGCCCTCCTCCAAGCCTGGGGGCCACTACACTTTCATGGGGGGGAACAGGAGGAGACCCAATGAGGGGGGAGAAGGAATACCACGAAGGGTTGGATTCGCAAGGGTTGACTAACGCCAGCCGGATATCCCATCACATAATGCTGCTGCCAATATCCCGCTGCGATGCCCGAAATGCACCCCCTCCCAGCATGGGCGCCACCAGGCCAACCCCTAATACAGTAAAATCCCTCTCATCCGGCATTCAAGTATCCGGCAGCTTCAAGTATCCGGCACATTTTTCCCTGAGCCTTAAAATCTATAAAAAATCAATGTGTACTCATAAAATTGATTAAAATTCCCGCGTGAGGCATACTTTGTCCCCTTGCCACCAGAGCACACTGCTTTGCACCACCTGTGGTCCACTGCACTGTGTTTACTCAGTGACTCAGTCCCGCATGTGCACTGTTTATCACCTGATGCCTTCATCATACCTAAAGTTGTAGAAAAGAGGAAGCGTGTTGTGCTTACACTTAAGCAGAAGGTAGAAATTTGTCGATGATTAGAGAGAGGTGAAAACAGACAGCAACTAATGGCAGAATATGGTGTGGGCTCATCAACTATTTATGACATTAAATCCCAAACGAAAAAGTTGCGGGATTACATGAAAGTCACCGACACCCCAAAGGCAGTGGAAAATCATCACACACTGCAGTATCATCATAATGAAATGATGGACAAAGTGTTATACGAGTAGTTCAGCTTGAAAAGATCAGAAGGAGTCACAATTACAGGCCCAATGCTACAACCGTGCTGGTGAGTGTGAGGTGGGAGCACGGGCGGCGACGCGCGGCACAGCGATCAGCTGATCTTTGTTATGGTAAGATGCGTGAGTGTAGGGTGGTGATTGTGGGCATAATTTCACTTCTATTCAAGTAGCCGGCATGTCAGCGGTCCCATTGATGCCGGATAAGAGGGATTTTACTGTATCATTTTTTCCTTCAAACTCTACTAAGCAGTGGATATTTTTCATCACCTTTCATTCTCTTTCAGTTTCTGGCTCAAAGTTTCACTTAAACATTTCTCTAAGTCCGGATCTTAAATTTAGGGCAGGACAAAAATCATCATACATGTGGCAGCCCAGCCCACATTGTTCAGTGTAGTGGCAGACATTCCATAGCAGTGACTTTGACAGGTGAGATTAATGAAAGCAAATTTTCATAATTCGATAAGGTAAGAAATACGTCCTACAGAGTGTACACAACTTTAAGGGACCCTTGGAGGGAGGCAACCATACAAACATCTATAGGGCACATCCAGGCATCTCCCACCATAATCTCCAACTGTCCAATTGTCTCACAGAGGCCAGCCAGACCCGCCTCCCCAGAACTCGATTAGTCCCTATATGGGAGGCAGCTACGGCCCCTCTCCAAAGGCTGATCACCTCTAAGCCAATGTTACACACCACATTCAGCTCACTTCTACAGCATCACCTCCACCTCCGTGCTGTAGCTCTATGGCCACTGGGGAAAAGTAACTCAAGGAATGAATAAAGAGTAGCTGCCATTGTTTCTTATAGAGCCTTATGTAGGGAAAATTATTTTATATCTATTAAGATATTGGCTATTCTTCAGTGTTTTGAAAAAGCATGCAATATTGACATTCAACATTTTTTTTTTATCTTTTTAGTAGTACAGGTAGGCAGATATTTAGAAGCAGACAGAAAGACAGATAGGGAGAAACAGAAACAGATAGAAAGACAGAAAAAATAAATTGTTAAAATAAACAGATGGACAGATCAACCATATGAAAGCACTCTTAACAAAATCTCTAAAAAAAAATAGAGTACAAAAAAACAGGAGGAAGCAACACTGAGGAGACCCCTACAAGCCCACAACAGTCTACCAACCCTCCTCCTTCCTCTGGTCATAAAGGTTACCAGAGATATAAGCCACCATCAGGGGTACACAATGCTCAGCCACCTCACATAATGTATGTGGGCTTTCTGCATTTTCCTTGCCCTTTACACAGATTAAAGTATGACATTATACTTGACAATTTCCATGGCAGTAACCTCAGTAACCTTCTCAAACACTTCATAGTATTTACAGTAAGTTTAAAAGTAAGGCTAATAATAATATTTTATATCAGATATAGAATCTACCAGATAGGCATTAACAGGAATAGGCCTGGTAAGCTTCTTATAATGCTGTTTTATATCTGAAATAGTAAGTAGTTGGAAAGAAATTACATATAATGGCCATTAGATGAATTTCAGCTTACCTACTTGTGACAATATTTCTTTCATGGCAAAATTGAAGCTTGCACCACAAACCTCAAGTAAATATCATCCTAAAGTCTCCTTTAGGAAACAAATAAATATGGATTTGTCTTTGAAAAGGAAATTACTTTTTGCTTTGTCAGAGCTGCTCTCAGAGATGGGAAGACCAGCATGAGGGTAATGGTCACAACCAGCAGGATGTCCTTGCTTCCCCACCCTGCCCTCTCTACCTGCCCTTGCTCCTTATCTTCCCCACCTGCCAATGCTTCCCTCCCCTTGTCTCCCACCTTCACCCACACACCCAACATTAATGAGTTTTTAATACTGTGAATCTTTAAACTCTTATTTATTATATGCATATTATTATGAATATTCTTGTCTTCTTTCAACCACTCATTAGCTCCAGTATTAATGAGTTTTTAATATTATGAATCTGTGACCTTTCAGCAAATGCATACACTAAGTATCAGTGAATGTACCTGTTTCCATTACTAAAGATCCTTTTTATAGATCATTTTGAATAATTTCCAATACAAAGCTATTTTCACATATTTTCTATTGAACAATTACATAATACAGGACCAGTCTTGAATGGGAAGCATTTGCAATAAAAGTGATATAACATTGGTTATCTATTACATAATCTTTGCTATACAAAAATAATTGCTGAAGAATAAACAGTACTGTCCCTAAATTATCTTGCTGTCCCTACAGATGACTGCCAACCAACTGCCATGTAATTACACCTCCTGACAATCTTCCATCTCCTTAATGCATCTCTTATCACACTCATCTCCCACCCCACTCCACTCCTTCTTTCCCTCCATCAATCAGTGACAGTACAGGTGCTGGCCTCCTGTCACCACCCTTTTTGCATGGCTACAAGTGTCTTCCATCCCAACCCTTTCCATTAACACACACACTACACATCCTCCTGCACTTGCCCTCATCACCCAGCATCTCCTCACACCTACTTACTTTACTGGTACAATAACTCATACATTATTAAATGGTAATATTACATAAAAGTAGTGATGAAAAGTAACACTGCATTATAATTCAGTCAAAGCATTTTATTTTATTGTGTTACTTAACATATTTTTGGGCAAATACTTTGGTGATGAACTATGAATATGTTAACATAAGAACATAAGAAAACAAGGGAAGCAGCAAAAAATCAGGTCTGCACATGGCAGTCCATATATGAAACATTCCTAAATATTCCCACCTATCACCCTCATTCACAGCATGTTGCTTGCCTGGCCCAGAACTCACTAATTCCTTCATTCATACCTGCAGAAGCGTTGGCCTCCCATCATGATACAAATACATGGAGGTGTTAAAAGGCTACCTAACACAAGTGTGCCATGTTAAGGCAGTGTGACAGTCCTACACTTCACTCTGGGAGTCAGGATGATGCAGGGAAAACAACCATGACAAGAAGGACTGAGGATGACAATTCAGGATGGTGCTGGTATCCAAAATATTGGTGACTTGTCAGTTTTGAGCACGGATTGAGCATAACACAAGTAGCACACTCCATGATTCATTGAAACACTTGCTGTATATATTATATATTATATATATATATATATATATATATATATATATATATATATATATATATATATATATATATATATATATATATATAATATATATATATATATATTGCTACTTCATTTTAAACTGAGGAGTACGACCAGTATATCATTTACCTACTAGCATCAGTCAACTCTTATAGCATTTACCTTTGCATATTTAGTATTTACCATTCCTTTTCTCTCTAATGACTAAAGGAGATTCAATGAAGACTTTTTAAACCTGCTTCATTGCTATTTTTAAAAAAAGCTCAACAGAAAAAAGAGTTTCAGTCAGATTATCTAACAGAGATCTGGAATTACGCAGCTGACTCATTTAACTCTTTCTTTACAAATAATAATGAATCTTATGGCCATAACAATTTTTGTGTGTTTAATTTCTCCCAACATCAACAGTAAACAACTAACTCATAAACCCACACAACTCTCATCTTCATGTATGTTAATCTTCACACTAACAGTTTGCTGAGATGGAATGATTTATGCTTCCAAGGGCAATTTAGTGAGCATAATCTAATCTTAGTTCCCAAGTGACTGATGTGAGTAACAAGATGAAATATCAAGACTTGCAAACACATGATAAAGGTTATCAGGTAGCAGGACTTAATTAACATGTCTAGTCCTAGTTCCCCTGTGAGTTTCTATGACCAAAAAGATGAAAAGTTACAACTTGTGATGAGACAGTAAACACCAACAAGTAGTAATTTAGTGAACATATCTAATCTTAGTTCCCAAATAATTTATGAGTAAAAAGATTAAAAAGTAAGACAAGGGAAAAATTTAGTTAAATATATATATATATATATATATATATATATATATATATATATATATATATATATATATATATATATATATATATATATATATATATATATATATATATATATATATATATATATATATAATATTAGTTTCCACATGACCCATACACAAAAAGATGAAAATTAGAGTGTCAAGGCAAAGACAGTAACAAGAGGCATTACATTATATTCTTCTTAAAACCATATTGTGTTGCATCAATAAAATAATATCATTAAGAAATAACTTCTTTCATCTATTGCATATTCAACATGAGTATGACACATTTATATTCCCCCCCAAAAAAAAAAAAATAAATAAATAAACAAAAAATAAAAAAGACTGTCACCAATAAATTAATATTAGAAAATGAATTTTTACAGAAGAGATGTCAAAGGATCTCAGAAATAGCTGACTTCATCCTGTAATGGTCCACCTGATTTAGTGGCTAATTCAAGCTCTTTATTCTGGGAGGAGTTGCATAAATGTGAGGGTGTGCACAAGGTCACTTTCAACAGAGGTGACTCTCATGGGTGACACAATCCTTGAGTTTGGAGAGTTTCACCTTTAAGACAGCCAGTTATACACCTCTTTCTTGTCTTAGGGTTCCAACATAGCACCTTGCCAAACTATGAAAAAAATGTGACTGAAAGAAAAAAAAAAAAAAAAAAAAAAAAAAAGCAACTAATCTGCATGTTTAGGACAGCAAGGAGCTATCTGGTGTCCACACCACCACAGCACTTAATCCTTACCCACACACACACACACACACACACACACACACACACACACACACACACACACACACACACAAAACTTTACTAGTCTGAAATAACAGACAAATATATACAGAATACATGAAAACTCTTCTAATTTTCCACAGATTTATGCAGCTACAGTATCTTATATGGTGCAATTTGCTGGAGAAATAAGAGGGAGAGAGAGAGAGAGAGAGAGAGAGAGAGAGAGAGAGAGAGAGAGAGAGAGAGAGAGAGAGAGAGAGAGAGAGAGAGAGAGAGAGAGAGAGAGAGAGAGAGAGAGAGAGAGAGAGAGAGAGAGAAAGCCAGAGATCGAGGTGGGGGAGTTGGCAGACTACTGAGAGACAGAGGCAGACAGACAGAAGGATGAAAGTAGAAAGATGCAAGACAAATACAAGTGAGCATGGGACCAAGAAGACTGGTAGGTAAAAGTCCCTGAGTCTAGGCAGCTGAGAAAGTCCTGCTGGGAATGGATGTCTCTCCCTTGGCCCACTCATCAAGACACACGCACACACACTCACACACACACACACACACACACACACACACACACACACACACACACACACACACACACACACACACACACACACACACACACACACACACGAACTAAGGCTTCATATATATTTGAGAGAATCCAAGAAAAGCCGAGGACGGTGCAGATGCTTGAATGATATAACAAATACAGCTTCTCACAAAGAAATGTTAATATATCTGGAGGGATAGGATAGAAGAGGAGATAATAATGGGGACATGAAAAAAAGAATAACTATAAATACAGACACAAAAGTGATTCAAACTTTGCATATTACTGCAACTAAATAAAAAAAACATGTGAATTCTTAGCAGTTATCAGGGAACATATATCATACCAAGAAGACATCACACCTTCCTGTACACCTATCATAATTACTAAAGCATAAAACTTGAACTCAATGTATTCTCCTTTGCTCTTCAAGATGAAAAAAAATACCCACCTTCTTTCATCCACTAATTTATTTAACTATCTCTTTTAACAACAATATTGGTCATTATATTCATTTCTAGAGTTAAGTAAGCAATATGGTGTAGTAGCAATAAGCTCCCATCATGACTTGTAGTGGGAATTGCTGAAAGAACTCCATTACCAGCTCCCTCCCCCACCAAAGAAAAGATGGTCACATTCCCTATAGGCTCCTTACTACCTGTGAGCCTCTGTGGCTATGGGTGGCAAAATCCAAAATCCATTAGATCATAAGCCATAAAATTCTGACCACCTACTACAACCACAGTCTTTGTCTCCATGACTATCTTCCTTCCCCTCTACAACCTTCTCTCACATCAAATACTGTGCACAACATTCTTATAATATAAGAGATGCAAGCTTTCTATCCTTCAGCATGCTACTCTTTGGGGGAAAAACTAATAATTCATGTGCACAACATTTTTATAATCTATGATGAAGCTCTCTGTCCTTCTGCCTTTTTAGTGAAGATTTTACTGACCATACACACAAGTTAAAGGCCATGATGAAAAATACAAATAAGTACAGAAATATAAAGGCATAAATTTAAGAATGTGACAAGAATGCATAGGAAATGCACATAATTGAAAACTTTTGGAAGAAGAAATTTTTCTCTTGTCAGTAAGCCTAAGTGAAGACAGAGCAAATAGTAGAGAAAATATTACCACCACCTTTTTGCTTCTGACATTGTCCCACCTCTTCCCAACATGACTGAAATGGCTCCAAGACACACATGGGGACAAAGTGACAGGTGTGAGGGGAGCAAGGCAGGGTCCTAATGACACGCTGCCACACACCCACATTGCCCCCTCAGCCCAACCTTCCACACACAGCCTTATCATCATCCTTTCTTCAACACATCCATTGTCTTTCGCATCCCTGAGTAAGCTACACTGAGAGCTTAACCAATGTACCCAAATGCCAGAAATGGAAAGATGGCTGCAGCCAGACACACTCTCTTTCCACAGTCTTAACACCATCCTTTCCTCAACCATCCGTTATCTCTTCCTTCCTTATTCAAACTGCACTGACAACTTAACTAATGTACCCTGCATCTGTCAGAAATGGAATCATTATAATACTTAAGTCATATTTTCCTTTGCACATCCCTGCTAAGAGGATATCTGCAGAAGAGATATCTTGATGCCATATAAATAAGAATAACTGTATGATATAATGGCAATTTTTATAGGAAAGAGGCAAACAAATCTCTTCCTTGGAAAATCCAACAAAAAATATTTAATAATAATTTTTCTTTTAATTTTTGCTTTTTGCCTTTTATCTTTGATGCATAAAAATTCAAGACATATAAAAATTATCTTGATATTCACAATCATATTGCACAATTCAAAAAGCATAGTAACTACATATAAAAATTAATATAGAGTTTCTAAGTACTTCCACAAAATATTTTAATATTATTAATAAAAACAAGTCTACTCTTCATAAGTTAAACTAATAAGACCAAAGCAACAATAAAGAACCACAATCTGAGCCTCAATACTGCATTTCCAATATAGAACTGAACAAATTGAAATGGAACTAAAATTTACCAAACAGCCTAAGTGCCAGAAAATAAAGCAGTGACTCCCTCCAGCATCTGTCATGAACACTCTCATGATTAATGGTGCCTGCCCATCGCTTACCAAATGCCCTAACCCAACCTGCCACTCTCCTCCTCCCTCTCCTTTGCCAGACTCTCTCTCTCTCTCTCTCTCTCTCTCTCTCTCTCTCTCTCTCTCTCTCTCTCTCTCTCTCTCTCTCTCTCTCTCTCTCTCTCTCTCTCTCTCTCAGGACAGCAGCTGTTCAATACGGGTAATGTATTGAAAGAGGTACATGGTAATCCAGCCACACTGGAAAGCAATGGTGCATTCCCATTATAGAGAGAAAAGATGCTGATAATGGAAAATATGTTTCAATAAATGGCATCCTTTTAATAATCCTCATATTCTTAAATGGATTAAATCTGTAACTTAGGTTTACAGCTACATCTATTCAAACATCTATCTATCTATCTATCTATCTGTCCAGACCTGACGCCTATTCCTTAGAAACATACTCTGGAAATAGCAAATGGGAGAAGAAAGCCTTAATGTATTCTCATCCCTGCATTCCTTCCTTTCATGGCCATATCCCCTTTATCCCTTTCCCCCACACTCAAGCACCTTTTTAATTGGAAAATTCAACTTAACAACAATCTTGTATTATCTACTGGAGGTACAATGGTTAAGCATCTCTTTACTAATGACTCCATGTACAGCTAAAGCAATATTACTTGTGATAGCAATAAAAAATGTTAAAAAGAATATATAAGAAAGAACTTGATATAGTATGAAGTTTTTACTATTAAATGTCTCATTTTTATTAGATAACATCTGTATTTATCACAAATGAGTCTGGATAAGGGCCAATAGATCATGCTGTTGCTGTCCTCCCTTCATCTAGCTGTGTGTAAAATGCAATGCAGAATATTTAGCCTTCACTGGCAAAGAAAAGGACTCTCTTCTATTACTGAGGGCTTCATCAATGTACTGTAATACTGCACATGGTGAAATGCTGAAGGTCAAGCC
>NW_026973718.1:0-5000 GCF_035594125.1 Scylla paramamosain
ACTTCAAGCTTTCATCACTCTCCTGAGCTTTTATCAACTCGCTCTTTTCTACCAGAAAATCAAGGTTGGGCTCCACCTGACCTACAACCGGTTCACCACTCGCATACTCCCGGGTTAGTTCCTTTTTCATCAGGTTCCTCAAACAGAACGCCCGGGCCTTCGTCCTCCTGCGTTGCTCCCTCGGTGTCCATGCGTTCCTTCCGGGCCATCACTCGGGTCACTGCGCAGACTGGGAACAATTCAGGCACCTCTGCCTCCTCATCTGTTGAGGGAGGGACTTCTTCGAGGGTGGTGGTTTCTGTCATCCCTATCAGAGGGTTGTCTACCATCTGAAGTTTAGGGATAACTCGACCTCCAGCCAGGTCATTCCCGACCAGCATATCCACTCCATCTACGGGCAGTGTCTCCTCCACTTCCCACCGTCACCTCTCCAGTGACGTATCCACAGTCCAGCCAAACTTTGTGCAGGGGAATACTGAACTTGCCTCCTGCACCCTTGCATGAGACCTCTCTGCCAGTGCTGGTCTCCTCATTCCATGAAAGTACACTACTTAAGATCCGGACTCCTGGTTAGCTCCCGTATCCCGAAGGGATTCTGATCACCTTCTCTGGACTTCCCTCCACTTTCACTGTGCCCTTACTGGTGAAGTGTTCAAGGCCCTGTCTTTCAACTGGCTCCTCTTGTATCTCTGCATTCATATTCTCCACATACTTTATCAGGTCTCTTTGGGGCACGGCAACTGCTCCCACTGGCTTCAGCCGTCCCCTTCGGACACTGGTACTTCCTATGTGCCTAACTTCCACATCCAAGGCACTTAACTGCACCTTCATCACCGCTACCCTTCTGGTAATAGGTAGTGCTCCTGGGCCTACTCCTATAGGGCGTAGACCTCACGTTGTGGTCGGCTGGCGGGGGCATGGTGTAGGTGTGGGGAAAGCTATAATAGTTGTCAGGGCGGGGCTGGTTTGATCTGTGGACTGATGTCGAGCTCATCTGGCGATCATTCTTATATCTCTGATGACCATCATTTTTGTTGGAGAATGGCTTTCTCCCTTCATGGTGTTCATCTCCGTTTCCACGGCCCACGGACCGCACAGTACTTGTCAGCTCTGCGTCCGGCTTCCATCACATCTTTCACGTTGTGTGATACGAGCTCATATTTTACACTGTAGGGCATTTGGCTCATAAATTGTTCCATCTGCATAACTCCTTTTACCTCCTCAACTGTAGTGGCTTCCTCGGCCTTCAGCTACCGGTTCGGTTAAAGGATAACCTCTCGAGCCATCCCGAGATAAGTATCACCTGGGCCGTTTGTTGTCCTGCAGGAGACCTTTCCCGGTACACACTTGGACATAGAAGGGGTTGATCCCAACACCGCTTCCTTTAACGCTTCATAATCACGCGCGTCTCGCTCACTCAGATTCACATATACCTCTCGGAGCCATTCCCTCAAATTTAGACTGGACTAGTAATGCCCAATCATTTTCATTCCCATACCATCATCTTTGCAGTTTTTTTCAAATTGAACAACGAAGTTTTCTTCCTCCCCTTCCACTAAGTTGCAAACATACTGATGGACCTTTCTCTCTGATCCCCGTTTTGCCTTGAGCACCGTTTCCTGCCCTGGTCTCATTTACTTTATTTTTTACTTTCTGCTCTAATCTTTTCTATCTCAATCTCTTTTTGCATCTGTATTTGCTCCCCTCCTTATCTGCAATTGCTCTTTCTGCAATTCCACCTCTTTCTGCTTCTGCAATTGCATCTGAAGTTTCATTAACTCAAATTTTTCACTACTAGAAAGGCCATTTGTCCCACCAAGAGCACCCAGGTTTATCTCACTGACCTCAGCACCCCTTCCTCTACACTCTCCCCATCATTATCCTCACTTTCACCACCATCATTTTCAAACCAACTCCTCTCCACAAGAACATTTTTCAACTCCGCCTGCATTTCCTCCTTTTTCTTGGATTTCAACTCCACTTGAAACCTCTCAGCCACTGAACATAATTCCTCCTTGGTTAGTGTGTACAGATCATGCACACTTCTCGGCAGAAGGAACATCTCAACACGTCTAGCGGCCATGATTACAATTACTACACTCCACAAAATATTCACAAAATATTCCTCCAAAATATTCACCACAATACATGCACAGTTTTTAAAGAAATATTTCACACAGGTAGAATTCCTCCCAACAACAATCACCATGTAACACTCGTTACACCCCACAAATATTCAAAGATCCCGGACGGGCCCCATATTCTGTCACGATCGCTTACTTACTTACGATCGTACGATACCGGTTATCTTTCCAAGAAAGTGGGCGTTACACTGATCCCGGAAAGTTTTAAAGGTCTGGATTTTTAAAGGCTTCGAGTGCCTACCCGACCTATCCGAAATCGCCAGAATTATCTCTCACTCCACCTTTACCTTGACACCGCACACCTGGAATCACCTCTAATACCAGATAATGTTGGGGGAGTAGGAAACACGATTATTCTATGTTACAAGCACACATATATTAATACTAATAATAATTCACAAACAACATAAGGTAGTACACGTTACTACATGACGTTCTCGTCACTTCCCACAACACCACAACCCGTTTACACCTCCACCAGTCACTGAAATATTTCCCCTCAACCGCAGGAATTTACTCAGACGCCATTACCGTGTCCCCAGACAATAATTCCCGTATTTCACCTCCTCAAGCCTCACAGGAGATTACCATCATCACCAAAGATCACCCATAACACCATAACATCGTCCCCAAAATCACCAATACACCACAACACCAGCTTCCAAGGTCAACACCACCACCTCCACTCACAAAATGGCTGCCAGTTTGACCTATGACCCCTTCCAACAGCGTCACCGACACAACTCAACAACCGAATTTCAGCGGACAAGAGCTCTTGGTACCACAAAAGACTCACTAACCTGATCCTGGATATCAAGGTTATACCGTCACACCACTAATACCTCCACAAACTCACTCTATCGCAATCCACACCAAGATCCTTCCCTCCACCTTTCCTCACGACCCAAGGCGCTCTGCTTTCCTCTCCTTGGAATGTGTTGTTGCCCACTCAAGCTCCCCTCGTTTCCAACGTATTTCCACCTCAATTATACTTCCTTCCTGATACATACAAAGATATAGAGAACTTAAATTATGAAGAGAATAATTCTACATGATATAAAATGGGTAAATAAGCCTTACACTACTTATAACAATAATAAGGATAATGCCCGAATGGGAGGTAACCGGAACACGGGGACACTAAGAAAACGTGATCCCATTCAAAGTAAACTCGGCCAATAACATGACAGGAAGGAGAGAGGAAAAAATTGGTTCTCCAAATAGAGTGGTAGATGAGTGGAACGGACTCCAGTAATCATGTAGTTAGTGCTAGGACACTAGAGAGCTTTAAGAGAAGATTAGACAAGTTTATGAGTGGGGATAACAGATGGAAATAGGTAGGTGTGTTTCCTTTTAGGGACTGCCACGTGTAAGCCTGGTCGCTTCTTGCAGCTTCCCTTATTTCTTATGTTCATATGTTCCCAATGACTTCCTCATTCACAGTAAATTCCCACGCCACTGTTGTCTTGCATGGCCTGAGTAACGTGGTGATGGCCGCAGTGCAAGACAAGAGCCAAGTGTACTCCCACTGCTTGGAACACTGGCATGACCCTGCTTGTTGTTGTTGTTGCTGCTGTTGTTGTTATTGGCGGTGGTGGTGGTGGTGGTGGTGGTGGTGATGATGGGTGGTGGTGGCAGTGATGGTGGTGGTGGTGGTGGTGGTAGTGGTGGCGGTGGTGGTGGTGGTAGTGGTGGCTGTGGAGGTGGTGGTGGTGGTGGTAGTGGTGGTGGTGGTAGTGGTGGTGGTAGTGGTGGCTGTGGAGGTGGTGGTGTTGGTGGTAGTGGTGGTGGTGGTAGTGGTGGTGGTGGCGGTGGTGGTGGCAGTGGTGGCTGTGGAGGTGGTGGTGGTGGGTGGTGGTAGTGGTGGTGGTGGTAGTGGTGGTGGTGGTAGTGATGGTGGCGGTGGTGGTGGCAGTGGTGGCTGTGGAGGTGGTGGGTGGTGGTGGTGGTGTTTTTGTCGTTGTTTCTGTTATTGTTGTTGGTTGTTGTTGTTATTATTGTTAGTGTTTGTTGCTGCTGCAGTTGTTTTGTTGTTGATATTGCTCTTGTTGTTGTTGTCCTTTAGCATCACATCAGTCTTAAGGTTTTTTTGTGAATTAAAATATAAATCCATTTCCCAGCTTGTAGCGAAGGCAGTATTAGTGATTTGCTGGAGACCACACACACGATAAAATACTGAGGTCTTGCTTTTACGGTGACTGCATGGGAGTGTAAATGTTGTGGCTTAGTCCCGGGTATTATCTGATTAAATAAATAAACAGGAGACTGACGAGACCCTGGAGGAGCACTGACCACTGGAGCTCGTCACCTACCACCTCCAGGTAATCTCTGTCTTGTTAGGAGGTGATACAACTGCACAAACTAATAATCTCATTACGGTAAAAGAAATATATGGTTGCTCCATAAAACTTATAGTAATAAAACTTTATATTGCGACGGTGTTTATGACTATTGCATCTTTCTTTTTCCATGTCAAAATTTTCACGTCCTCCATTTAATCTATTTTTTTTGCAAGTGGGGGACAGAGTTTCACAAGTCAATATACTAATTAATGATAATAATAATGATGATGATAGTAATAATAATAATAATAATAATAATAATAATAATAATAATAATAATAATAATAATATAAAAATAAAATGGTGACGATGATATATTTCTCTATGGCAAAATTTTCCCACCTTCCCCAATTGCTCTACTTGTTAGCAGATCATAAATTTACACTTAACCTAATAATTAATAACTAAAAAGAACATCACGGTGATTACTGAAAGGTGAAATCACTTCCTTAAATGGCAGGAAAAAAACATCTGAAGTTTTAACATTGTTAGCAACTGATAGGAATCCAGTCAC
>NW_026973718.1:10000-30000 GCF_035594125.1 Scylla paramamosain
TATCTTTTCATCCTCTTTCTTAATTTTTCACACTTTGCCATTTCAGTTGTCTTTTCGATCATTAAATAAAAACAATCAAGATTAAAAATGGTACTTTACGGCGAACGATTATGGCTACAGCAAGACCCAGCAGCTCACCGAGGTGCAGAAGCGGGTGGCCCGGTGCAGAGCCGAGGCCGCCCGGAAGGGCCGAGCAGGCCCGCCTCTGGCGCGCCAAGAAGAGCAAAGCACCACCCAGGGGCAGGGCGACGCTCCCGTGTTGGAGCACCCTGCCTGCCAAGCCACCAACTTGATGGCGACTAAACATTGATGATGACTTAACGGAGGCCAAATCTCCCTGGCCAAATCTGATATTCACTAAACTGAGGCCAAATCTCCCATGGCCAAACCTGATGATGACTTAACGGAGGCCAAATCTCCCCTGGCCACACCTGATATTGACTAAACTTAGGCCAAATCTCCCCTGGCCAAACCTGATGATGACTTAACGGAGGCCAAATCTTCCCTGGCCAAACATGATGATGACTAAAAGGCCAAATCTCCCCTGGCCATACCTGATGATGACAAAGAGGCCAAATCTCCCCTGGCCAAACCTGATATTGACTAAACTTAGGCCAGATCTCCCCTGGTCAAAACCTGATATTGATTAAACAGAGGCCAAAATCTCCCTGGCCAAACCTGATGAGATGACTTAACGGAGGCCAAATGTCACCCCTGGCCAAAACGTGATATTGACTTAAACGGAGGCCAAATCTCCCCTATTTGGCCAAAACCTGATGATGACTTAATGGATGCCAGATCTCCCCTGGCCAATACCCAGTGATGATGACTAAAAGGCCAAATCTCCCCTGGCCAAACCTGATATTGACTAACTGAAAGCCCAAATCTCCCCTGGCCACACCTGATATTGACTAAACGGAGGCCAAATCTCACCCTGGCCAAACCTGATGATGACTTAACGGAGGCCAAACTGTGATCTCCCCTGGCCAAACCTGATGATGATTAAATGGCCAAAGTCTCCCAACTGGCCATACCTGATGATGAAAAAGAGGCCAGATCTCCCCTGGCCAAACCTGATATTGAAGCTAAACGGAGGCCAAATCTCCCCTAGGACGAAACCAAATGATGACTTAACGGAGGCCAAATCTCCCCTGGCCACACCTGACGGTGATTTACTAACAGGAGGCCAAATCTCCCCTGGCCAAACCTGATATTGACTAAACGGAGGTCAAAATCTCCCCAAACCTGATGATGACAAAGAGGCCAAATCTCCCCTGACCAAACCTGATATTGACTAAATTTAGGGCCAAATCTCCCTGGCCAAACCTGATATTGACTAAACTTATGCCAAAATCTCCCATGGCCACAACTGATGACTTAACGGAGGCCAGATCTCCCCTGGCCAAACCTGATGATGACTAAAAGGCCAAATCTTCCCTGGCCACACCTGATATTGACTAAATTTAGGCCAAATCTCCCCTGGCCAAACACTGATATTCACTACACTTAGGCCAAATCTCCCCCTGGCCAAACCTGATGATAACTTAACGAATGCCAGATCTCCCACTGGCCAAAACTGATGATGATTAAAAGGCCAAATCTCCCACTGGCCATACCTGCTGATGACAAAAAAGGCCAAATCTCCCTTGGCCACACCTGATATTGACAAAATGGAGGCCAAATCTCCCCTGGCCAAACCTGATGATGATTTAACAGGAGGCCAAATCTCCCCTGGCCACACCTGATATTGACTAATTGGAGGAGTCAAATCTCCCCAAACCTGATGATGACAAAGAGGCCAAATCTCCCCTGGCCAAACCTGATATTGACATTAAATTTAGGCCAAATTTCCCCTAGGCCAAACCCTGATATTGACTGAACTTCAGGCTTCAAATCTCCCATGGCCACAACTGATGACTTAACGGAGGCCAGATCTCCCTGGCCAAACCTGATGATGATTAAAAGGCCAAATCTCCCCTGGCCATACCTGATATTGACTAAATTTAGGCCAAATCTCTCCTGGCCAAACCTGATATTGACTAAACTTAGGCCAAATTTCCCCTGGCCAAACCTGATGATGACTTAACGGATGCCAGATCTCTCCTGGCCAAACCTAATGATGATTAAAAGGCCAAATCTCCCCTGGCCATACCTGCTGATGACAAAAAGGCCAGATACTCCCAGGCCAAACCTGATATTGACTAAACGTAGGCCAAATCTCCCCTGGCCAAACCTGATATTCACTAAATAGATGCCAGTTCTCCCCTGGCCACACCTGATATTGACTAAACGGAGGTCAAATCTCCCCTGGCCTAACCTGATGACTTAACGGAGGCCAAATCTCCCTTGGCCAAACCTGATATTGACTAAACGGAGGCCAAATCTCCCCTGGCCAAACCTGATGATGACAAAGAGGCCAAATCTCCCCTGGCCAAACCTGATAATTGACTAAACGGAAGCCAATGATACTCCCCACAATATGGCCAAACCTGAATGTTGACTAAACGGAGGCCAAATCTCCCCTGGCCAAACCTGATATTGACTAAACGGAGGCCAAATCTCCCCTGGCCAAACCTGATATTGACTAAACGGGAGGCCAAATCTCCCCTGGCCAAACCTGATATTGACTAAACGGAGGCCAAATCTCCCCAAACCTGATGATGACAAAGAGGCCAAATCTCCCCTGGCCAAACCTGATATTGACCTAAATTTATGGCCAAATCTCCAATGGCCAACCAAACCTGATATTAACTAAACTTATGCCAAATCTCTCATGGCCACAACTGATGATGACTTAACGGAGGCCAGATCTCCCCTGGCCATACCTGATGATGACTAAAGGCCAAATCTTCCCTGGCCACACCTGATATTGACTAAATTTAAATGGCCAAATCTCCCCTGGCCAAACCTGATATTGACTACACTTAGGCCAAAATCTCCCCTGGCCAAACCTGATGATAACTTAACGGATGCCAGATCTCCCCTGGCCAAACCTGATGATGATTAAAAGGCCAAATCTCCCCTGGCCATACCTGCTGATGACAAAAAGGCCAGATCTCCCCAGGCCAAACCTGATATTGACTAAACGGAGGCCAAATCTCCCCTGGCCAAACCTGATGATGAATTAACGGAGGCCAAATCTCCCACAATGGCCACACCTGATATTGACAAAAATGGAGGCCAAATCTCCCCTGGCCAAACCTGATGATTTAACGGAGGCCAAATCTCCCCTGGCCAAAACCTGATATTGACTAAATTTAGGCCAAATTTCCCCTAGCCAAACCTGATATTGACTAAATTTAGGCCAAATCTCCCATGGCCAAACCTGATGATGACTAAAAGGCCAAATCTCTCCTGGCTACACCTGATGATGAATTAACGGAGGCCAAATCTCCCCTGGCCACACCTGATATTCACTAAATTTAGGCCAAATCTCTCACTGGCCACACCTGATATTGACTAAACTTAGGCCAAATCTCCCCTGGCCAAACCTGATGACTTAACGGATGAGCTGATCCTATCCTGGCCAAACCTAATGATGATTAAAAGGCCACATCTCACCTAGTAGCCATACCTGCTGATGACAAAAAGGCCAGATCTCCCCAGGCCAAACCTGATATTGACTAAACGGAGGCCAAAATCTCCCCTGGCCAAACCTGATGATGAATTAACGAAGGCCGAATCTCTCCTGGCCACACCTGATATTCACTAAATAGATGCCAGATCTCCCTGGCCAAACCTGATATTGACTAAACGGAGGCAAAAATCTCCCCTGGCCAAACCTACAGATGATGACTTAACTGGAGGCTGCAAATCTCCCCTGGCCAAACCTGATATTGACTAAATAGGAGGCCAAATCTCCCCTGGCCAAACCTGATGACTTAACGGAGGCCAAATCTCCCCTGGCCACACCTGATATTGACTAAACGGAGGCCAAATCTCCCTGGCCAAACCTGATGACTTAACGGAGGCCAAATCTCCCTTGGCCAAACACTGATATTGACTAAACGGAGGCCAAATCTCCCCTGGCCAAACCTGATGATGACAAAGAGGCCAAATCTCCCCTGGCCAAACCTGATATTGACTAAACGGAGGCCAAATCTCCACTGGCCACACCTGATAATGATTAAACGGAGGCTAAATCTCCCCTGGCCAAACCTGATGTTGACTAAACTTAGGCCAGATCTCCCCTGGCCAAACCTACAAGATATAGAGCTAAACGGAGGCCAAATCTCCCCCTACAGCCACACCTGATGATGACTTAACGGATGCCAAATCTCCTGTGGCGAAACCTGATATTGACTTAACGGAGGCCAAATCTTCCCTGGCCACACCTGATATTGACTTAACGGAGGAGCCAGATCTCCCCTGGCCAAACCTGATATAGACTAAACGGAGGCCAAAATCTCCCCTGGCCACACCTGATATTGACTAAATGAAAGATAAACCTCCCTTGGCCAAACCTGATGATGACTTAAAGGCCAAATCTCCCCTGGCCAATGACCTGATGATGACTAAAAGGCCAAATCTCCCCTGGCCAAATCTGATGATGACTAAAAGGCCAAATCTCCCCTGGCCACCATTTGATATTGACTTAACGGAGGCCAAATCTCCCCTGGCCACATTTGATATTGACTTAACGGAGGCCAAATCTCCCCTAGGCCACACCTGATATTGATTAAATGAAGGCCAAATCTCCCCTAAAGGCTAAACCTGATGATGACTAAAAGGCTAAAATCTCCCCTTGCCAAACCTGATATTGACTAAACGGAGGCCAAATCTCCCCCTGGCCACACCTGATATTGACTTAACAGAGGCCAAATCTTCCATGGCCAAACCTGATAAATTGACTAAACGGAGGCCAAATCTCCCCTGGCCACACCTGCTGACCAAACCTACCGTGGACAAACTTGATGACAAACCAAACTTTACCCTGGACAATCCTAAAGACGACGACCAAACCTACCACAATGGCCAAACCTATCCTGGCCAAACCTGATGACGACCGAAGCCTACCCTGACCACACATAACTGCCTACAGCAAATTTCTCGTGGTCAGGAAAAAAAATACTTCTCTTTTCTTATTTTCGCTTATCTTTCCATCTTTTAAAATCTTCATTCATTCTTACATACATTCATACATAGATATCATTTGTAAGAGAGAGAGAGAGAGAGAGAGAGAGAGAGAGAGAGAGAGAGAGAGAGAGAGAGAGAGAGAGACAGAGAGACAGAGAGAGAGAGAGAGAGAGAGAGAGAGAGAGAGAGTGAAACAGAGAGAGAGAGAGAGAGGCTAGGAAATGAATGGGTGTGATAAGCAGTCTCTCTCTCTCTCTCTCTCTCTCTCTCTCTCACACACACACACACACACACACACTAGTCAACATTACTAGTTAAAGATTAATCAGTGAAATAAATACATAACATTATGTTAATAAGTTTTCTAAAAAGGAAAAGGAAATACTTCGTAACTTCCCCTTCCCCCTGCATAGTATTCATGAAAATCTTACTGAATTGTTAACTTATGTTTATATATATATATATATATATATATATATATATATATATATATATATATTATATATATATATATATATATATATATATATATATATATATATATATATATATATATATATATATATATATATATATATATATATATATATATATATATATATATATATATATATATACGAGTATATATATATATATATATATATTGAATGGAGAGTAGACTCTCTCTCTCTCTCTCTCTCTCTCTCTTCTCTGTCTCTGTCTCTCTCTCTCTCTCTCTCTCTCTCTCTCTCTCTCTCTCTCTCTCTCCTCTCTGTGTGTCTCTCTCTCTCTCTCTCTCTCTCTCTCTCTCTCTCTCTCTCTCATAAACACTAACCATTTTTCATTGTTCCCTTCCCTCCCTCCTTCCTTCCTTCGTGAATACCTTGTAATTAATTAAAGAACACCTGCAGAGACCAAACATCAAGAAAAGAAAGATGTAACAGTCCACTTTTTAAACATACATTTTCCTTGATGTAATTTTGAAATAAAAGAAATGTTAAAATGTGTTTTTATGACATACTTTGTTAATTTCATCAGTTATTTTCTAGGAGTGTGTGCTATTATATAATGAAAGCCAGAGGAGGAGGCAGTAGAACACCTGCCGAAATTGATAATTTACTCCCAGTAGAGGTCTAAAAGCACCTGTTCAGGGAGGTGCTGTGAACTTATCATTGGAAACCCAGCTGTGACCTCACTGAACGTTTCCCTTTGTGTCTCACAACACAAGGGGGGTAGTCCACAGCCTGCCCTCTAAAGACAACTCTCTTCCTCCACTACAAAACTACAAGCACCTAATAACATACACCCTTCACTCAAAAATTTTAAAATCATCATGCGCGACTCCTACACCAGCCTCAGGAAGTCCCCATCTGGGGAGGGGACCATAAATGTCCCCAGGTTGGACTGCCTTTCTGTCGACAACCCCTAAGTGTCTTTGACACCCCCCCTCAACTTTTTCTTCATTAACTTCTGCAACATTCGCGGTCTAAGATCTAATTTTCAATCTGTAGCAGAACACCACCTCTCCTCTTCTAAACCTCACCTTCTTTTCCTTACTGAAACTCAGGTGTCTGAGGCAACTGACAGTGGCCCATTTTCTGTTCCCTCCCTACTTTCTCTATCCTCATTTTCGATCCAAAGCTGGATGCTGCGTTTATGTGCGCAATGACTTAACCTGCTCTCGTGCCCACGCTCTTGAATCTTCCGAGTTTTCCATCCATCTGGCTACGACTACAGAGTCACTCTCATACTAAATTTATCTGTGCTGTATACCTCTCCACCTAACTCCTCTGACTATAAGAAATTCTTTGACTACTTAACTTCCAAAGTGGAGTACATTCTGACCCTCTTCCCCTTTTGCAGAGATCTCCATTCTTGGAGACTTCAATGTTCACCACCAGCTTTGGCTTTTCCCTCTCCTCTTCACTGACCATCCTGGTGAAATAGCCTTCAACTTTGTTATCCTCCATGACCTAGAGCAATTGGTGCAACACACCCTACTCGTAGTCTCCCTGACCATCTTGGAGATACGCCCAACATTCTTGACCCTTTTCTCTGACCTCTAATCCTTCTGCTTATGCTGTCACCCTTTCCTTCTCCGTTGGGCTCCTCCGATCACAATCTCATATCTTTATCTTGTCCTATTACTCCAATCCCTCCTGAGGAAGGTGCCTCTGGCGTTTTGCCTCTGCTAGTTGGGGGGACCTGGAGGAGGTATTTTGCTGATTTTCCTTGGAATGACTACTGTTTCCGTGTCAGAGACCCGGCTTTGTGTGCTGAGCGCATAACTGAGGTGATTGTGTTCTGGCAGGGAGGCGTACATTCCCCTCACTCTTTTTCTCGTTGTCCTAAACCTTCTAAACCTTGGTTTAACACAGCTTGTTCTCGTGCTATACATGATAGAGAGGTGGCCCACAAAAGGTACTTAAGCCTTCCATCACCAAAATCTCATGCACTTTATATTTCTGCCCGGAATCATGCCAAGTCTGTTCTCCAACTAGCCAAAAACTCCTTCATTAACAGAAAATGTCAAAACCTTTCAAGATCTAACTCTCCTCGTGATTTCTGGCATCTAGCCAAAAATATCTCCAATAACTTTAGCTTCTTCTTCTCGCCCTCCTCCTACTTCAACCCAGATGGCACCACTGCTACTCACATCTATTTCTAAAGCTGAACTCTTTGCTCCAAACCTTTGCTAAGAAACACCACCTTGGACGATTCTGGGCTTGTCTCCTCCCACTTTCCTCCACCCTCTGACTACTTCATGCCACTCTATTAAAATTCTTCTGCAATGATGTTTTCCATGCCCTCGCTGGCCCTAAACCCTCGGAAGGCTTATGGACCTGATGGGGTCCCTCTTCCTATTGTTCTCCGAAACTGTGCCTCCATGCTTGCACCTTGCCTAGTCAAACTCTTTCCAGCTCTGTCTGTCAACATCTACCTTTCCTTCTTGCTGGAAGTTTTGCCTACATTCAACCTGTTCCTAAATAGGGTGACCGTTCTAATCCCTCAAACTACCGTCCTATTGCTTTTATTTTCCTGACTATCTAAAGTTTTTGAATCTATCCTCAACAGGAAGATTCTTAAACACCTATCACTTCACAAAATGTCCTTCTATCTGATCGCCAGTATGGAGTTCCCGTCAAGGCCACGCTCTACTGGTGATCTTCTGGCTTTCCTTACTGAGTCTTTGTCATCCTCTTTTAGAAACTTTGGTGAAACTTTTGCTGTTGCCTTGGACATATCAAAAGCTTTTGATAGAGTCTGGCACAAAGCTTTAATTTCCAAACTACCCTCCTACGGTTTCTATCCTTCTCTTTGTAACTTCATCTCAAGTTTCCTTTCTGACCGTTCTATTGGTGCTGTGGTAGACGGTCACTGTTCTTCTCCTAAATCTATTAACAGTGGTGTTCCTCAGGGTTCTGTCCTGTCACCCACTCTCTTCTTATTATTCATCAATGAACTTCTAAACCAAACTTCTTGTCCTTTCCACTCCTACGCTGATGAAACCACCCTGCACTTTTCCACGTCTTTTCATAGACGTCCAACCCTTCAGGAAGTATACATTTCATGCAGGGAAGCCACAGAACGCCTAACTTCTGATCTTTAAAATCTGCGATTGAGGCAGGACAAACTTAGTATTGTTCAGTGTTTCAAAACTCAATCCTTCCATCTATCAACTCGACACAACCTTCCAGATAACTATCCCCTCCTCTCCAGTGACATCCAACTGTCTCCCTTTTCTACACTGAGCGTTCTCGGTCTATCCTTTACTTCTAAAGTAAACCTTACTTTATTTTTAATTCTTAATTCTTTATTCTTAACTGCAAACTTCACATCTCATCTCTAGCTAAAACAGGTTCTATGAACTTAGGTGTTCTGAGTCGTCTCCGCCAGTTTTTTCTCCCCCACCCCCTTACCAGCAGCTCACTCTGTACAGGGGCCTTATCCGCCTATGTATAGAGTATGCTTCACATGTATAGGGGTGATGTTCCACTTATACGATTCTTTTAGACAAGGTGGAATCAGATGTTTATTGTCTTAGCAACTCCTCTCCTCTAACTCACTGTCTTCAGCCTCTCTCTCTCTCTCTCTCTCTCTCTCTCTCTCTCTCTCTCTCTCTCTCTCTCTCTCTCTCTCTCTCTCGCAGTGTTGTATCTCTTGCTATCTTCTACCGCTATTTTTATGCTAACTGCTCTTCTGATCTTGCTAACTGCATGCCTCCCTCCTCCCACGGCTTCGCTGCACAAGTCTTTTCTTTCTCTTACCCATATTCTATCCACCTCTCTAATGCATGCAAGAGTTAACCAGTATTCTCAATCATTCATCCCTTTCTCCGGTAAACTCTGGAACTCCCTTTCCACTTCTGTATTTCCTCCCTCCTATTTTCAAGAGGGAGGTTTCAAGAAACTTATCCTTTAATTTTTGAAGACCACTTTTTGACTGTTCGGGGACCGGCGCCTCAGTGGCCTTTTTTAATTATGATCTTGTTGCCCTTGGCTGGTGCCTCTCCTTCATAAAATATATATATATATATATATTGTAACGAAAAGGGAGGAAACGGACAGAAAGGTGCGAAAGGTGAGAGGGAAGGGAGGGAGAAAGGGAGGGAGGCACGCTGGGTCAACACCTCGCGGCTCTAGTCTCGGGAACGCGAATTTACTCAACCTACACGAATACTGAAGTGTGTGTGTGTGTGTGTGTGTGTGTGTGTGTGTGTGTGTGTGTGTGTGTGTGTGTGTGTGTGTGTGTATGTGTGTGTGTGTGTATGTGTGTGTGTGTGTGTGTGTGTGTGCTTTTCTCTGCCACTTTTGCACTTCCAGTCTCAAGCATGTTTACAAGCAACTTTCCATTACGGTGACAGCTTCAGCTTCAAAGACACGAGCGATAAGTCAGTAAAGCAGTAATCTATCAGTTGCAATTCTTATTTTCTATATACATTGAGTAAGTGGGTTCTTGAACGTTTCAGCATTTTTTGTTTAAAGTTTTTAACAGGCTATAGCAGAAGGTATAAAGATTTCTGAAGGTGTTTTCCTTCTTCTAAAAAGTTTAGCGAGGATTCTACATCTTGATACAGAAAAAATAAATAAATAAAAATAAATAAATAAATAGCATGCCTGTGAAACGAACTCATCAGCTCTGTAGTCTGTGAAACAGTCCGATGAGCACCTCAAACGTTTACCACTACGGGTTAATCCTCAGGTTCACGACAAATGACATAATTACAGCGAGATTCAGCCATTCAGTACAGATCATCGTCTTTTCCCAGCCACCTCCTGATCCTGGCATATGAATGATGTATTTACGCTGAGTGTAGTTTGTCTAGGAGTCTCGCATGAGGGTCCTTGTCAGGTCCTTGTTCCAGAAATCGAGATGTATTTCACTGGTGAGCATTGGCCTATTCCTGTGTTCATGAATATCGTAAGAGAAATCCATCTGGAAATTGAGGATAAACATTGGCTCCTGCTTCCCTGCTGGTTACCTGTGCTTGCTGAATTTATTATTTATTATTTATTATTATTACTTATCTTGATTACTTCACTGCAGGGGCTATTTTTGCTAACACACACACACACACACACACACACACACACACACACACACACACACACACACACACACACACAGAGAGAGAGAGAGAGAGAGAGAGAGAGAGAGAGAGAGAGAGAGAGAGAGAGAGAGAGAGAGAGAGTCTACGTATGGTGCGCAGTCGCATTTTACAGAAGTATTTTTAATGACCGCAATAATGTTGTCGTGTAGTGCTTATCGGTAAACAACATGCTTTTTGATGATGTTTTTCTTGTTATGAGATACTGTAATATTCCACAGCCTGCAAAAAATAATATTAAACAATTCGCAATTTGACTCAGTAGCACCTCCGAGGCTGCGACAATGCAACCGTGTGTCCGTCATGTCACAGAGCACACCCGCGAGTCCCGTACATTTTCAACTCCACTGACGGGTAAACAAAGCCTTGCAATGCATATGTGTATACAACATTTCCTACTTAGAATTACGCGTTATTTCACCTCTTTCAGTATTTGCAGAAACTCGCGTTACGCCCTGTGTTTATCTCTCCCTCGATCAGAGAGAGAGAGAGAGAGAGAGAGAGAGAGAGAGAGAGAGAGAGAGAGAGAGAGAGAGAGAGAGAGAGAGAGTTGGAGGAAGGATAATGAAGGAATGGAGGAAGGAAGGAAGGAGGGTCAGGAAATCTTATTCCTGGTATAAATGTACTTAAAGCTTCCTGGACGAGGCAAAATGGACTCCGAGCCAAAAATGGGAAAGTAAATTGTCAAAAATATATAGAAGCCCATCGAGGCGAACAGGGAAATGAAAAATTGCAACTGAAAATATTAACATGAACCCTCCCCCAAATAAATAAATAAATAAATAAATAAATAAATAAGTAAATAAATAAATAAATAAATAAACTGCAGGAGAAAATATCAACTTTAGAAAAAAAAGACAAAATAGATTGTGGAAAATAAAGGAGATAAATGTGTATATCACTGACAACACCATTAAAAGGACAAAAAAAAAAAAAAAAAGAGAGAGGAAAAAAAACGATAAAAATTCATATCTGGAGGAAAGAAATTCAAGGAAAAACAGAATAGATATGTATACAAATGGAAACAACATTGGAAGGGAAAATAAATAAAAGGAAAGAAAAAAAAATCACGACCACGAGTTAGGTAATCGAAATAAAAGAAAATTAAAGGAAATACAGACACAAATTACGACAAATAAAGGAAAACAATAATGACAGCAAGAAAATAAAATAAAAAATACCAACACAAAGCAAAACATAACAACATTCATAACACAATAATAATGATAAAAAAAAAGTCAATTGACGTCATTCGAATTGTGAAAGTCTCCGCCGCGCATCCAATGACAAAATGTGCAAGAGAAGATCAGGACACAGGTGAAATCGCACCTCAAGACAGACCAAGACAAAAGAAGAAAAAATAAATAAATAAATAAAATAAGATAAAGAAACATGACAGATTGTGGACATGAAAAAAAAAAAGCATTTTAACCCTTTCACTGCTAGACAAATTTTCTTCTTTAATACCTATAACTTTTTAGACGCTATTTTTGTGCTAAGCCAAATAAGGTATTTTTATTCCGGCACCATGGAAGTGCTGGAAGAGAGGGAAAAAAAAAAAAACAGAAGGAAAAAGGGGAAACTCTATCCTATACCATTTCAATAAGAGTATTAATGGATATTTTCATTCATTCTTGAGTTACAACATGGGAAGAGAAAGTTTTTTTTTTATATCATTTTTTTTTTCATTCTAAGTCAAAGTTGATTTTAATTTCAGGTTCCTTTTATATTTCGAATAACAGATGCTTTCATTTCTACGTGACTTTGAAGGGGATGAAAGACATTGATTTTCTATATCATGAACAATGTTAATTATTTTTCAGATTTATCTATTAATCCTACACCTCAGGAACAAGTCAAAGAGTGTGGCAAACTTCACTTTCTCCCTGTGTGAAAGTATTCCAGAAACGTGGTGAAAAAACGGCAGGGAATTTCATGATCATTAATCGAACAAAAATCAATATATGAACGAATCAGCTGCTTCATGTCAAGGGTTTGCAAAGACCGAGAAGTGAGGATGGAACAGCACCAAGTAGTTGCCAGTACTGAGGGGGATGATGATGATGGCAATGATGATAAGGATTATGCCAAAAATTATGTTAAAAAAAACATGCTAAAAAAAATTATGAACACGACAAAAATAATGATGAAAATTACTTCCTGTGACCTCTAAACATTTACACACACACACACACACACACACACACACACACACACACAAATCACATAAACCCAGTCATTATTCCATCAATCAAAAACACACACAACACAAGAGTAAGAGTAGTAAGAGTAAGAATACACTTCAACACGCCTTACACTGGACCAACAAATAATACACACTTCATCTCACACTTAACGCACATCACTGACAGAGAGAGAGAGAGAGAGAGAGAGAGAGAGAGAGAGAGAGAGAGAGAGAGGATGTGTCAAAGTTAATCCAAAGCTTTACGTTCTAATACCCAGACGTACGTTCGCCTCCATCATTCCAATTGCCTTGTGCTTATCTTGCTCTGGGTCTCATTAGGAAAGGTTGGGATTTGATGGCGGGGGAGGTGAGTCGGTTGTCCTTTTTTTTTCTATTTATTTATTTTTATTTATTTATTTATTTATGTGTGTGTGTGTGTGTGTGTGTGTGTGTGTGTGTGTGTGTGTGTGTGTGTGTGTGTGTGTGTGTGTGTGCAGCCTTAGGAAGGAGGGAGTGAGGGAGGGAGGGAGGGATGGAGGGAAAGTAATAAATAAAAAAGAAAGAAAGAGAGAAAGAAAGAAGAAAGAAAGGAAGAAAGAAAGAAAACGAAAAAGAACCTGCGACAAAAAGAAAACGGGAGGGAAAGAAAGAGAAAATGAAAGAAATTATGAAATAAAAAAGTAAAGTAAAAAAAATAAAACATACGTACATGTATTTCTGCAGACAGACAAATATACACACACAGAAGCAAGACTGACAAAATCTAAAAAAGAATAAAAAAATAGGCAAACAGAAAGACAGACAGACAAACAGACAGACAGGCAAGGAAGCGGGCAGTTACATACACATTAAAAAGACAAAACTCAAAATTAAAGAAAGAAAAAAGTTAAGAAAAAATAAAGAAAACTGCAGAAAAAAAAACACTACTGTGAGTCGCTCCATTGCAGGTTTTTAATACTAGACGGAAAAATAAGAAAGTTTTGATGTTAACGGCGTAACTTGGGAGATATTAGCTGTGATGGAAGGCGGGGCTCACTGCTGCCAGGACTTATAATGACGCACTAATACTTTGCAGGCGACAGGGAAGAAATTAAATACCAAACAATTAAGCTTACAGGAAAAACATGTAATAGTGCAGGAGGACAATGCTGAAAAGAAGGAAAAAACAAGAAAAAAAGAAAATAATGAAAGATAGAGCAAGATAAAAAACAAGAAAGGTACAGAAAAGAAAAGAACAAAACGAATATGAAAAAATATAAAAAAGAAACAAAGAAAGAAAAAAGAAATGTGAAAGAAAAAGAAAAAGATTTTTTTATATTTTTTAGGTTACTCGTACTTTACCAGCGCGTGATGGAGAGAAAATAAAAATTCTGCAAAACTGGCAAAACATTTAGCACAAAGCTATTGTGGGAACTATTGATGCTTCAGAAAAAAAGTGTTGGCCCACCCAGGGCTGGTACTCGAAGCGTCACCCTTCCTGGGCCTCGGCATATAGAGTAGGATGACCAGTTCCTTTTTCCACAGTCTTTACGTTACCAATCACAGTTGACCGGCTCCTATTTAAGGCTGGGTAAACCTAGGAGCAGGCAATCGTCTCAAAAAAATTCCAGCTGCCACTAGGATTCGAGTCCGATACTTCCTACACTGTAGTCAGACGCGCTACCGACTGAGCTACCGCGGTCCAGACATCATGCTTATACTAAAACCTGGAGAGAGAGAGAGAGAGAGAGAGAGAGAGAGAGAGAGAGAGAGAGAGAGAGAGAGAGAGAGAGAGAGAGAGAAGACTTAAACAGAGGAACCAACTTTGAATTTATACAAGAGAAACTCACTGTGGAAAATAATAAAAGGTAGAGCGATTAAAGAGAGGAAGAATTCATTGTTTCTTGCATTACTGAGATTACTAAGGTTCATTTCGCTGGATTACCAAAGAAACAAATAAGAAAACTCGCTGCGGGAATGACGTATGGCGATTAAAAAATGGAAAAAAAATTTTTTCCTACACTATTGTTACAACTATGAAATTTCCCCTGCATTGCAAAAAAAAAAAAAAAAAACCCATTGCGGAAATAACAGATAGGACAGAAAAATAAATAAATAAATGTTTGCTGCACTACTGTTACAGCTAAGATTCTTTCCCATGCATTACAAAAAAAAAAAAGAAAAAGAAAAAGGAAATCCACTACAGAAATAACAGATACGGCGATTAACGAATGAAGAAAAAAATAAATGCCTCCTGCATTGCTGTGATTAATAACAGTCTTTTTATGGCATTAAAAACAAATAAATTAATTAAACCATACAATATACACAAATAGGCCGCTGCGGAAACATCCATTCAACAATTACAGGGAAAAAAAAAAAGTAAAAGTTCCCACAATCTCTTACAACCAAGACTTTTTTCTTTTTTTCCCACAGATTATCACATTTTCCGTCAGGGATCTGAGGGGGCGGCGGAGCGTCATGAGGGGCGCCGCGCCAGCCATTACGCTCCCCCAAGGACTCAGCACAGAGGCAGGGGGAGGGGGCACTCGTGTATTATTAGCGCCGCGGGGGATGAACGCTTCACTCATGCTTAATTAACACGCTTCCCGCTCAGGTGAAGACGAGAGCCACCTGGACTGGTAAAGGGAGGGAAGTAAGAGCTCCTGTGAGTTATCAGGTGAGCAAAAGCGCCATTTCAGCTTTCCAGGTAAATACGAGAATCAACAAAACTAATAATGTTGAGAAAGGCAGCAGTCCTATGCCACTCAGGTGTGCAATGTGATCGGGGCATTTTCCTCTGGTTAAGGAAGGTGGCATTTCAACTTTCCAGGTTGTTCAATCAGTTCTCAGACACGAGAGACAAGGTGACTTGACTTGTGAACTGAAGAAAGACAACTCCTATATTACTTAGGTGACCAATTTAAATAGAGCGCTTTTCTCGTGAACAAAGGTGGTATTTCAACTTTCTAGATAATTAACCAATTAATTATTACTTTTTTTCCAGATAAACACGAGAAACAAAACGATTAATGAACTGGAGAAAGGCAAAAGTTCCATATTGCTAAGGTGAGCAATGTGGAAAAGCTATCAGGTATTTTCTTAGGTGAACAAAGATGGCATTTCAATTTCCCAGGTGAACAAGTTGAACCACGAGGAACATCGTAACTAATAAACTGGAGACAGGCAGAATTTCTAGACCACTCAGGTGAACAATATGAACCAATCACAAGATACTTTTCAGGTGAGCAAAGATAACATTTGAACTTTCCAGGTTAATAAATATATTCCTAATTATGCTTTTTTTCATCTTTCTGCGTCTTATATATAACAGAGGAACATCAAGACACCTAAAGAGTTAACTAAACTGACCAACCTATTCTGTCCGCCTCTCTAATGCAGGAGTTAACCAGTATTCTCAGTCATTCATCCCTTTCTCTGGTAAACTCTGGAACTCCCTGCCTGCTTCTGTATTTCCACCTTCCTCTGACTCGAATTCCTTCAAGAGGGAGGTTTCAAGACTTCCTTCAGTTTTTGACTACCGCTTTGGACACTTTTCTGGGACTGGCATCTCAGTTGGCTTTTTTTTTTTTTTGTTGCCCTTGGCCAGTGTCCCTCCTACATAAAAAAAGAAAAAAAACGCTTACGTTCCTTTTCTTCTCAAAGTTCATGAAAGCGAGAATAAAGGATATTTTGTTGTTTTCATTTGCTTTCTGTATTTTTTTTATCAGAGACATGAAGAGGTCAAAAAAAAAAAAAAAGCATATAAAAGTTGTAAAATGAAGTGTTTTGCTTAGTACAAACTAAATTAAAGGAGACGCTGGATGAGAGAAAACACTGAACAACAGACAGCAGACAAGAGACAAGACAAGTAAGCATGACAGCAAAAAATATTGTCAGGAAATGTAACCCAGCGACTCCCAGGTAACGGAGGAAAAAAAAAAAAATGAGAAGTCTTGTGTTCTTCCACGCACCACAAAGATAAAAAAGTCACTCAGGGATCACCTAACATATCAAAAACGACAATAACAACAACAACACGTCCACTACCCAACAAAACTCCGGAAAGTGAAGAGAAGGGGAGGGACAAATGGAGGAGGAAGAGTTGAAAGGGAAGGGGGAGTGGAGAAGTGGAGGGTTCTAGAAAGTGGGAGGAGGAGGAGGCGGCGGCGGCGGCGGCGGAGGAGGAGGAGGAGGAGGAGGAGGAGGAGGAGGAGGAGGAGGAGGAGGAGGAGGAGGAGGAGGAGGAGAAGGAGGAGGAGGAGGAGGAGGAGGAGGAGGAGGAGGGACAAAAAGTTGTAAGAGATGGAAGGGACAAAAAAGAGCAGTAAGTGAAAGGAAAAGTGAGGAGGAACAATACGACAAAAAAAAAAAAAAACATACAAAAGAAGAATAAAAGGGAAAGAAAGGAAGGTAAGATAAAGATATGGAAATATAGAAAAGACAAATATGAAAGAGGGAAGAGAAGAAAAACAAAAAGAAGGATAGAAGACAAGAATGAAGGGCTAAAGATGGACACAGTGAATGGAGGAAAGAGAAACGAGGAAAAAAAGGAGAAGAAAGAAAAAGAAAAAAAAGGGATGATGGAAGTGAGAATGTGGATGGAGGAGGAGGAAGAAAGGTAATACAGACAAGAGAGAGAGAGAGAGAGAGAGAGAGAGAGAGAGAGAGAGAGAGAGAGAGAGAGAGAGAGAGAGAGAGAGAGAGAGAGAGAGAGAGAGAGTGTGTCCCAGGAGCTAACAGGAAATGAACAGAAAAAAAATGTAGAAGAGGGAAGAGAGAGAAATTAGAGGGAGAGACAGAGAAGAGGAGATAACAGTCCAAGATGGAGGAAAGAGAAAGGTTAATGAGGAAAGAAAATCTAGAGAGGGAAGCGGGAAAGGAGGAGAGACAAAGGAAGATAATGTAATGGAATAAATGGAAAACAGAGAGAAAAAGAAGGAAGAAGGATGGAGAAAGATTAAATAACACGGTAAACGAAAATCGAGACAAAGGAAGAAGAAAGAAGGATAGAGGAAGAAGATAAAACAAGATAAAGAAGGGAGAAGGAATAAACAGAGATAAAAGGACAGAACAAACGAAAATCGAGAGAAGGAAGGAAGGAGGATAGATAATGAAAATTAAATAAGCTTCAAAATCGAAAGGAAGAAGAGAGAAAGAGAGCCAGAAAAAAAAAGGGAGGTAAAAATAACGTGGTAACTGAAAAACAAGAGAAAAAAAAGGAAGGAAAGAAGGAAGGATAAAGGAAATTGAAAAAAATATGTTGAAAATCGAAAAGGAAGAAAGGAGGAAGGATGGAACAAGGGAGATAAAGTAACTGGCTAAAAGAAAAAAAAAAGAAAAAAAGGAAGAGGGAAGGATAGACAAGGAAAGAAAATAAACAATGAAAATCAAAAGAAGAAACAGGGATAAACAAGAAGACAAATTGATAAAGTAAAGAGAAAGAAGGAGAGAGAGAGAGAGAGAGAGAGAGAGAGAGAGAGAGAGAGAGAGAGAGAGAGAGAGAGAGAGAGAGAGAAATTAAGTTTAGAGAAAGAAGAGGAAGGAGAGAAAAGGGAAATCATATCGAGAGAAAGAAAAGGAGCGAGAGGAAAGGGAGATTAAGTCTGGAAAAAGAAGAGAGACAAGGGAGACAAAATATTCTCTTGTCAAGAGGGAGGGAGGAGCAAAGTGACCTAACAAGTACCTGGAGACCTTCATCTGACGACGCACAAACTGACGACGGCATGTTAAGAGAATGAGGTCATCTGCTGCTCCTTAAGAGTAATCAGGACCACGTGACCTGATGGGGTTAATGAACTCTCTTTGACCTAGTAATTGGATTTATCAATTTATTTGATTCAGATTTTAAATGGAGATAAGGAGAATAAAGGAGAAATAAGGAGAGAAGGGGAATAAAAAAAAAAAAAGATTTCCCAGTTTCGATTATGCCCGCAAGTACACCCACCAGCCACCCAGTCCCTCTAAACTGAACCTAAACACCAACCATCCAATCTTTATAAAACAAACCCATTCAAACACTTAGAAAAAAAAAACTAAAACAAAATAACTTGAACAAAAACAAAACAAAAAAAAAGAGGAAAAAAAAAAAGCATACAAGCATAACGAACCCCAAAACAAAAGAGAGAATAAATAAACACACACATAAACAATGAAAAGACACAGAGGTACACACACAGCGAGCCAGAGGAGGTAAATCTGTCTCCACGCGCGTACCCTTCCCGTTTCAAGCGAAGGGAACAGAATATAAGAAGCTTTCCGCGGGTCTTCGTGGGTTTGGGTAAAGTTAATATCAAATTCTCCTCAACGGCGCTGCTCTCTGGGGTCATTTCTCGTCCCTCAGAGCGGCCAGGAGTGCGGGGGTCAGCTGGGTGAGTCTGCCTGGCGGGTTGTGAAGCGGAACCGTCATTGTGTCGCTCTGTACGTACTCTTTATTAAGCAGTGTAGTGTGTTGCCTTCCTTCGTGGAGACAAGAAGTGAATGAGCAGCGAGAGAAGAAAGATGAACAAGAAGAGAGGAAAGATGAGTACAAAGCAGGATCTAATTAAGTAGCAATATTATTGATGTATTCTATTCGTTCTCCATATTAACCAGTGTAGTGAGGAAAGATAAGAACAAAACTAAATCTAGTTATTAAGTGGTACTGTTGTTGTTGTGTCATATACTTACTCTACATTAACCGAGGCAGTGTGTTGGCTTTCTTAATGGAGGACAAGAAAAAGACTAAAAATCAAGACAAAAACACAACTGCAGCAAGGGCAGTGATGTGTTTTATGCAGGAAGGACACTGGCCAAGGGCAACAAATATCTAATAAAAAAAATGCCCACTGAAATGCCAGTCCCATAAAAGGGTCAAAGCAGTGGTCAAAAATTGGTGGATAAGTGTCTTGAAACCTCCCTCTTGAAGGAATTCAAGTCATAGGAAGGTGGAAATACAGAAGCAGGCAGGGGAGTTCCAGAGTTTACCAGAGAAAGGGATGAATGATTGAGAATACTGGTTAACTCTTGCATTAGAGAGGTGGACAGAATAGGGGTGAGAGAGAGAAGAAAGTCTTGTGCAGCGAGGCCGCGGAAGGAGGGGAGGCATGCAATTAGCAAGATCAGAAGAGCAGTTAGCATGAAAATAGCGGTAGAAGACAGCTTGAGATGCAACATTGCGGCGGTGAGCGAGAG
>NW_026973718.1:32500-57500 GCF_035594125.1 Scylla paramamosain
CCTACTTTGGCAATCTGCCCGAGTGTCCAGCGTCTTCTATCCCCCATCTCTCTCTCTCTCTCTCTCTCTCTCTCTCTCTCTCTCTCTCTCTCTCTCTTTCGTCTTTGTAAGGAAACCCACAAAAGATACACACGTGACACAGATTCAATCACACACACACACACACACACACACACACACACACACACACACACACACGTTATCTCTTTCTCCGCGTGTCTTTAGTCAAACTTCGGTCGCTGTGTGTTGTTGTTTACGTGAAGGAAGCACCGATGACACAACACCTGCCCCTCCACCGCGATACAAACTAATACTTTTGCTTCTCTCTCTCTCTCTCTCTCTCTCTCTCTCTCTCTCTCTCTCTCTCTCTCTCTCTCTCTCTCTCTCTCTCTCCCTTGACTTACATACATCAAGGAGAGAGAGAGAGAGAGAGAGAGAGAGAGAGAGAGAGAGAGAGAGAGAGAGAGAGAGAGAGAGAGAGAGAGAGAATGCGTACTTAAATATACATAGAGAACGTTCAATTAAAGAGTTTACCTATGAAACTGTGCATAAAACTAAAAATCTTTGGAAAATTACAAGGTTAAAGAAATTCAAGAAAGAAGTTACTGAAGGTTGTTGAATATTAAGGAGGAGGAGTTACAAAAAGTTACAAAGACACACAGGCTACAACAGACCCTGCGGTCCTCACGAGGTGACCTGACCTAGGGGTATTAAGGTGACTGTAGAAGAAAAAGACAGGAAAGCAGAAGGTTCTCTACCACCTTCAGGCAAACAGGAAACAGGTCTGCAATAAATACCTTACGGGGTTAGAGAAGTAAAAACCAGAAAGAAATTTCATAGGAAAGAATGAAAATAGATGAAATAAGGTGCTCCCATTTCCTGGAGGCAGGGAAGTAAACAGAACTGTAATAAGTGCAACACCATTAAGGGGACTGATTATTGATAAGAGATAAACCGAAAAAAAATATTAATAATAATAATAGGTAGAGAGACCGCTACTATCCGTGTCAGAGCCTGTGATGCATCGTTTTGCGCAAACATCTTGTAAACAAACAGCTGGATCATTATGGCATTTCGGCACAGCTTGTTTGACACTGTGACAACACTGCATTGCTAAGTGTGTTTCATTAAGGAGTTTACTCTTAGCTTTGAAGGCGAAGGTGGCGAAACCCGAGAAGACATTGGGCCAGGGGAAGGTTTGATGTGACGCGTGACGGTGCTGCGGGACAGGATCAAGGCAAGAAGGGTCTCAATATTTTTCGTGAAAAGTTACGTGTGTTTGTGATTCAGCAGTGTGTACTTGTATACTCAAGCTCCCCGCCACAGATTTCATGAAAAGAATTAGAATAAATCAATGCCAGTTAATCACCTCAACTCTAATTAACCTGCAGCCAAGGGGAGAGGGAAGAAAGAAAGACTGACAAACAGACACACGATGGACGAGTGTGTAACAAAAGCTATAATCAAGAAACAAACAGTCAAATCAGGTATCGTAGTCGCCTACCAAAAATTACTTTATTTTGATGAGAAAGCAGCAGACGTGGTAGTAGTGATGGTGTAGTGATGGTGTTGGTGGAGTAGTTGCAAGGTGACCTGTTTGATGGTGTATGTGGCAACTCTCCACATTCACCATCCATAAATGGTGATTCACCTCACCACTGCTTTTTTCTCTCCTCTGCTCACAATATCAATTCAAACCAAACATGAAAACTTGCGCAAAGACTTTCAGCATCTGTGTGGTGGTGATGAGTGTGGTGGTGGCGGTGGCGCTCATCACCTCCTCCTTGTGGGGCGTGGTGATGGACGCTCGCAAGCTTGGACTTCTGGTGGAGGCGTGGCAGCGCGCCGGTCCCCACACCACTCCTATGGGGAAGGTGCGGGAGTGGCTGGCCACTGCCTGGTGGTTGGGGCCCTTGAAGCCTGCCCCTCCAAGGGACCCCCTGTCGGAGTGCGGCATCCCCGTCACCGACTGGCGGGAGCTGGTGGCCCTCGTGGTGAACATGAAGGCCCGCCTGGCGTGCGTGCAGGAGCAGATCCTGCTGGCCGAGCAAGAGCATGATGACTTCTACACAAGCCTGGTGGTGGCGGCGTGTTGCCTGGTGGCAGTGCCGCTGTGTGGCGCCCTGCTGATAGGGTGCTCCTGCGTCCTCCTCCTCCTGCCGTGGCGCCACCATCAGTCATTCGAGGAAACCAAGGATCTGCAGACCTATACGGGACACACTGAGGATCAGCTCAAAGTGATCCACTACAAACTTGTACGACGGAAACTGAAGAAGCTTCTAAAGCAGCACTGTCCCCTGAAACGACACGTCCTGCTTGTAATGTTTGACTGGCTGACCGAGGTGCAGCTCTCCCCGGACACTGGTGGCGACGGCCGCGTCCCGGTGCCTCTCCTGTCGCGGGAGGCGGTGCCACTGGCGCTGCAGGAGGACGCTCGCGTCGAACAGGGAGGCCAGCTGAGCGTCCCCCCGTGGAGGACCCGGCGGCCCCTGTAAAGGACACTGCAGCCCAGGAGGCAGGTGGCGAGGAGGCCCACAGCCTGGTGCGGCGCAGCATCGTGGTGCCTCCTCGGTTCAGGCACAGGCTGGCTGGCGCCGGGGAGTGCCACCTTCGGTATTTAGCGCGCCACTACTGCGTCTTGGTGTGCCACACTTGGGACGCGCCGCGGGGCAAGCTTCACATTAAAGGCCCCAAGAAACGCGTGCTGGAGTGCCACGCCCATGTGCAGGACTTGCTGGCGGGCTACCGTGCACGTGAGGCGGGGCCCAAATGAGAAGCCTTCACTTTGCTGTCCCTCAACACAAAGGACACGCTTTGTCCTAAGAAACCTTAGAGTGACTGTAGTAGTAGCAGCAGTAGTATTAGTAGTGGTAGTAGCAGTAGTAGTAGCAGTAACAGCAACCGTAATGGTAGCAGTAGTAGCAGTAGTAGTAGCAGTAGTAGTAGTAGCAGTAGTAGTAACAGTAACAGTAGCAGTAGTAGCAGAAGTAGTAATTCGTTGTTACCTGTTCACTTTACGTCAGTTTCGTTATCTACACTTTTAAGTTGGCTACCATTCATAATATACTTTGCTTTCTCGTTTCGATAACGTATATGAAGCACTTTGTACTTATTCACATCAAGACTCATTTGACAGAAGGTGGAGGAGGAGGGAGAAGGAGGAGGAGAAGGAGGAGGAGGAGGAGGAGGATGGCAAGGAAGGTGATGTGAAAAGAAGAGTAAAGGGAGAAGGATGAAGCGAGAAAGGAGGGCAGATGAAGAAATAGGAGGAAGATGAAAAGAAGGACAATAAAAAGGAGAACAAGGAGAATGACGAGGAAGACGAGGGCAAGGACAGAGATGAAAGGAAGAAGAGAGAGAAGAGAGGTGAGAGAAAGGATATAAAATTGAAAGAGAAGACGGAAGGAGAGGAGGGAAGAAAATGCGGATAGGAGAGAGAAAGAGGATATAATATCGAGATAAGAAAAATATAATGAAGAGAAAGGAGAGAAAGACAAACAATAAACAAGGATAAAGAAGAGGAAATACAAGGAGAGGAAGAGGAGGCGTTTCTGAAATTGGATGCGGAGAGAGAGAGAGAGAGAGAGAGAGAGAGAGAGAGAGAGAGAGAGAGAGAGAGAGAGAGAGAGAGAGAGAGATGAGAGGAAGGAGCAGAAAGAGGGAAGATGAAGAGGAAGAAGAAGAAGAAGAAGAAGAGGAAAAGGTCGTCTTGTTTTAGTCATCTTGCCTGGAACTTAATCTTGCAATCCTCATCTCCTCTCACTCCCTTTTCTAGTTCACAAGATTTACAGTGTGTCTTCTTCTCCTCCCCTCCTTATCTCCTTTAAAATTTCTTTCCGCAAAGCCCTTCATACAATGTCACGCGTGGTCACTGTACACACACACACACACACACACACACACACACACACACACACACACCAGAGCATCATAGTGGATAGATGAGAGTATCAATATTTATTTTCAGGCGTGGTTGGTGTGTATTAACATAAAAGTCCTATTAGCAATGTTTTCTTTGTTGGCTTTTTGTTATGTATTTTTCCATGATGCTTTTGTTGATCTGTTAGGAATAGTGACCTGGATGGTGTGTGTGTGTGTGTGTGTGTGTGTGTGTGTGTGTGTGTGTGTGTGTGTGTGTGTGTGTGTGTGTGTGTGTTTGTCGTAAGGTGGTAAAGGATCAGAGCAGTTTCTTATTGCTCGTATTGTTGTTGTTGTTGTTATTGTTGTTGTTGTTGCTGTTGTTGTTGTTGTTACTGTTATTGTTATTTTCCTTCATCATCATCATTAGTATCACGTTTGCCTCCTCCTCCTCCTCAATATCATCATCATCATCATCATCATCACTATATCATTACTATTGCTGATATTTCCATCGTAATTATCAGTAGTAATAATACTAAATACACTTGCATAACACATTTATCACGTTACGTTACCTAAACATAAGTAACATGACTCTCTCTCTCTCTCTCTCTCTCTCTCTCTCTCTCTCTCTCTCTCTGTAGGGACGCTATGCAAGACCACTGGGTATCACGTTACTGACTTTGCTGAGCCGTGAAGAGCCGTCCTTCTCTCTCTCTCTCTTCCCCTGACTTGAGCGTGAAATTGCCACTCCGCTCCTCTCTCCTATCCTCCTATCAACTCCTCCCCCCTTCCTCTCCCTCCTCTGCTCGTAGATACTCTGCGCCCAGTGGCTACTCCCGCCCTCTGTTGCGTCACGTACAGCCAAGATACAGGAACGAGTCATTTGAGTTGGGAAGGTAAATGGTAAATATGGAAGGTATGAAGCGGTGGTCTTGAAGCTTGGACAAAACAACGAGTCACTGGGGTTGGGAAGTTAAAGGTAAGTCAAATAGTTATGTCTGCTTTCGTTTTCTTTATTCTGTTTTTTTTTTTTTTTCCCACGCTATGTATGAAGAGTCTACACACACACACACACACACACACACACACACACACACACACGTTTCCGGTAACTATCACTGCCAACTTCACCATTACAAACTACCTTCATTATCAAGCGAATTTATTAACCACCATCACCACCGCCGCCGCCACCCGCCACCACCACCACCACCATAACCATCACCTGCAGACTGGCACCATTGCCATCACCACCACCGCCAGAAGCATCACCACTGCCGTGTCTGTCATTTGGGAACTTATTCAGACCAGGAGGAGGAGGAGGAGGAGGAGGATTAGAAAGGAAAACCAAAAAGCAGGAGATATTTTGGTCATCGTTAAGAGGTTGGGACGAGGAGCAGAAAGAGAACAAGTACGAAGACTGGAAACACAAAAGGTACTTAAGCCTTCCATCACCAGAATCTCATGCACTTTATATTTCTTCCCGGAACCATGCCAAGTCTGTTCTCCAACTAGCCAAAAACTCCTTCATTAACAGAAAGTGTCAAAATCTTTTAAGCTCTAACTCCCCTCGTGATTTCTGGCATCTAGCCAAAAATATCTACAATAACTTTGCTTCTTCTTCTTTCCCTCCTTTATTTCAACCAGATGGCACCACTGCTATCACATCTATTTCTAAAGCTGAACTCTTCGCTCAAACCTTTGCTAAAAACTCTACCTTGGACGATTCTGGGCTTGTTCCTCCCTCTCCTCTACCTTCTGACTACTTCATGCTACCTATTAAAATTCTTCGCAATGATGTTTTCCATGCCCTCGCTGGCCTAAACCCTCGAAAGGCTTATGGACCTGATGGGATCGCTCCTATTGTTCTCCGAAACTGTGCCTCCCTGCTTGCACCTTGCCTAGTCAAACTCTTTCAGCTCTGTCTGTCAACATCTACGTTTCCTTCTTGCTGGAAGTTTGCCTACATTCAGCCTGTTCCCTAAAAAGGGTGACCATTCTAATCCCTCAAACTACCGTCCTATTGTTTTTAATTTCCTGCCTATCTAAAGTTTTTGAATCTATCCTCAACAGGAAGATTCTTAAACATCTATCACTTCACAACCTTCTATCTGATCGCCATTATGTGGTTCCGTCAAGGCCGCTCTACTGGTGATCTTCTGGCTTTCCTTACTGAGTCTTGGTCATCCTCTTTTAGAGATTTTGGTGAAAGTTTTGGTGTTGCCTTGGACATATCAAAAGCTTTTGATAGAGTCTGGCACAAAGCTTTCATTTCCAAACTACCCTCCTACGGCTTCTCTCCTTGTCTCTGTAACTTCATCTCAAGTTTCCTTTCTGACCGTTCTATTGCTGCTGTGGTAAACGGTCACTGTTCTTCTCCTAAATCTATCAGAAATGGTGTTCCTTAGAGTTATGTCCAGTCATCCACTATCTTCTTATTATTCATTAATGACCTTCTAAACTAAATTTTTTTATCCTATCCACTCCTACGCTGATGATACCACCCTGCACTTTTCCACGTCTTTTCATAGACGTCCAACTCTTCAGGAAGTAAACATTTCACGCAGGGAAGACGCAGAACGCCTGATTTCTGATCTTTCTAAAATATCTGACTGGAGCAAAGCAAATTTTGTTCAATGTCTCAAAAACTCAATTCCTCCATCTATCAACTCGACACAACCTTCCATACAACTATTCTCTCTTCTTCGATGACACTCAACTGTCCCCCTCTTCTACACTGAACATCCTCGGTCTGTCCTTTACTTATAATCTGAACTGGAAACTTCGTATCTCATCTCCAGCTAAAACGGCTTTTATGAAGTTAGGCGTTCTGAGATGTTTTCGCCAGTTTTTCTCACCCCCCATCCTCCCCAGCTGCTAACTCTGTACTAGGGCCTTCCTTATCCGTCCATGTATGGAGTATGCTTCGCATGTCTGGGGGGTTCCATTCATACTGCTCTTCTAGAAAGGGTGGAATCAAAAGCTTTTCGTCTCATCAACTCCTCTCCTCTAACTGACTGTCTTCAGCCTCTCTCTCATCGCCGCAATGCTGCATCTCTAGCTGTCTTCTACCGTTACTTTCATGCTAACTGCTCTTCTGATCTTGCTAATTGCATGCCTCCCCTCCTCCCGTGGCCTCGCTGCACAAGACTTTCTTCTTTCTTTCATCCCTATTCTGTCCATCTCTCTAGTGCAAGAGTTAACCAGTATTCTCAATCATTCATCCCTTTCTCTGGTAAACTCTGGAACTCCCTGCCTGCTTCTGTATTTCCACCTTCCTATGACTTGAATTCCTTCAAGAGGGAGGTTTCAAGACACTTATCCTTGAATGTTTTACTACCGCTTTGGACCCTCTTATGAGACTGGCCTCTCAGTGGGCTTTTTTTTTTGTTTCCCTTGGCCAGTGTCCCTCCTAGAAAAAAAAAAGAAAATCGAGTGATAATAAAAATCAACTCAACTCTAACGAAAAAAAAAAAAAAAAAAGTTCTTACAGTGGACGCTACACCCAAGATTTGCACATGAATCAGGATTTTTTGTTTTTTTTATGTGGTGGTAAGGTGAAGCATACTGTGTTGTTTTTCTAAGGGGGCGTTCATAAATGCCAATCAGCGTAACTTCGACCCTGACGTAGAAAGCCAAAGTCGGGTACTGTTGCAGCGACTAATAAGGAGTTTGATATATATTATTCTGCTATGTTTTTTTTTTTTTTTTATGATACAACGGTAAAGAATTCTATGTAAGTTTAGATTTCTGAGGTGCGTTCATGATTGTCAATGTATTCACCAATAAACGAGGACAAAAAGTCGGATATTCTTACATTGGACGCTATCACACTGAAAGCTACGACTTATTCTATATTTTCAAGTGTTGTGAGGTACAATATACAATATTTGCTTTAATTTGTGAGGTGAACTGCATGAATGTCAAGATCCTTAAGTAGGAAAAGAAGGAAGGGGAATGCTCTTACACCGGGAGCTATCTAACCAAATGCTGCATCTTTCATTACGTTTTCAAGGGTAAAGCACACTGCACTGGCTTGGCCTTCTGAGGTGTGGCTCACGAATGTCGTTATACACACTCCTTAACTCAGCAAAAAGAAAGTTTAGTGTTGTTTACACACGTCGTTATCACAGTAAATGTTGCATCTTATCCTGGCATGTTTCGAGCGGTACAAGGGTAAAGCACACGATATTGCCTTGCCTTCCTGAGCTCCGGTTCATGAATGTCAATAAGCACACTTAAATAGCAAAGGAGAAAGTCTGATCTTATACTGGACTGTACATTATCGAATTAGGAATTTTTTACCCATGTGGTGCAAGGGTAAACAATATCTGCCATCTGAGAAGTGGTTCATGAATTTCACTCGCCACATTCAGTTAGGGAAAAAAAAAGAATGTACGAGCTTCTTAAACTGGACTCAGCACTGTTCAATTCAATCCTGTATGTTATTACGTTAACATAATTATACACGTGGCGCAAGGGCAAAGCAAACTATAGCTGTTTTCACGAGTGTGGATCAAGAATATCAATAAATTACAAACCCCACGAATACCATGCAGTCTTCGCAGTTTTCAAGGCACAGGTAAGTCAAATCTGAAAGACAAATGAAATCAAATCTGAAAGACAAGTGAAATACATCTGCTCGGTGCCTCAGTTTCATCACCAATACAAGGGTTATGCTAAATCTCCCTATCATCTGATTTTTCGTCCAAATTTTCCTGTTTCCTACCAGATCTTTCGTCCACAACTTGTTATCTGACGTGCAGTGATAAACACTTGAAAAGGGAGATATTGTCACTGGGATGTCAACATTTGCTGCCTAACGTACTGAAATAGGAACGTGAATTATTATTGTAATATCCAAAAGTTTTCTCTGACATGCTGTGATGAAGAAAGACATTAGAGATGTGTTATCATGATAGCCAGACTTCCCTACATGACGAAATTTGCTGCCCGACACAATGCGGTGGGAATAAATATGAGTATATTACTGCGTTGTCCAAAACTTGCCATCTAACACGCTGTGATAGAGAGAAATATGAGAGGAAACTAAACATTATTGTGATATCCAAAGAGATGGTGGTCTCTGCAGCAGCAACGACAAACAGCTTGGTGTAGTCTGTCCATAATTTGCCATCAAATGCTCTATAATAGAGAGAGGATCAAATATCAGTGATGTTCTCAAGAGATGGTCCTCTTCGGTGCAGCAACGACAGCAAACTCGGCCTAGTCTGAGCGAGTCATCAGGAAACACAGCAACAATGGTGTCCCCACAGCCTCCAAGAGTCACAGCCACATAGTTCTAGTGTCTCATCACTGTTCAGCAGCGGTAAGGCTTCCAATGACCTTTATTCATACGATTTGACGTCTTGTTCTTGTGCTTGTACCTGCGATCTTGCCTTTACTGTTATATTGAAGATTAGACAAGTTTATGAATGGGGATAATAGATGTAAATAAGTAGGTATATTTCATACAGGGACTGCCACGTGTAAGCCTGGTCGCTTCTTGCAGCTTATTTCTTATGTTCTTATGTTCTAGGTGTGTGTACGTAGTTTGCTTTACTTGATGATTATTTTCATTATTATTCTTATTTTTATTTATTTATCTGTTTTTTTTTTTACTTTTTTTATTTTTTTATTTATTTATTTATTTTTTTTTTTTTTTTCACGTGTCGAGGAACCTGGACAACGGCACAGCCACTAGGGGGAAATGCCCAGTCAACTTTCCGTCTCCCTCTCCCTCCCAACTAAAAATCGTCAATTTAGTTACGGAGTTGACTTGATACTTGTCTTGAAATCGCTCAAGTCGTAACAAGGAGGAAAAAACGAACAGATAAAGTTTACCTCAAAGGCCAATGGAATTTATAAACGGCTTAAACTCACTTGTATGTTAATGTTGAACAGCATACAAGTTCGACAGTGAATGGTGATGTAAATGAATACCCGTTGACAGAAAACAACTATATATATATATATATATATATATATATATATATATATATATATATATATATATATATATATATATATATATATATATATATATATATATATATATATACGAGTATATATATATATATATATATATATATATATATATATATATATATATATATATATATATATATATATATATATATATATATGGCACTGCTAGGGACACACAATGAGGGACAATACAACAAGTCGCCTCGTCACCCCGCCCTTGCCTGGTGTCCGCCTGCCCTGCCCTGCACCGCTGCCTCCAGGAAGGAAGGGATGAGAAGTGAGCCAAGCTGGACAAAGTAAAGATATGTTAACAAGATAACAACACCAGATACAACGGAAAAATAAATCGGGTTTGCGTTTATGCATTACAGGATTTTTTTATTTATTTATTTTATTTATTTATTTATTTTTATTTATTTATTTATTTATTTTTATTTTTTTTATTTTTTTTTTTGTGTGTGTGTGTGTGCGTGTGCGCGAGCGCGGGAGAGAGAGAGAGAGAGAGAGAGAGAGAGAGAGGAGAGGAGAGGAGAGGAGAGGAGAGGAGAGGAGAGAGAGAGAGAGAGAGAGAGAGAGAGAGAGAGAGAGAGAGAGAGAGAGAGAGAGAGAGAGAGAGAGAGAGAGAGGAGAGGAGAGGAGAGGAGAGGAGGAGAGAGAGGAGAGGAGAGAGAGAGAGAGAGAGAGAGAGAGAGAGAGAGAGAGAGAGAGAGAGAGAGAGAGAGAGAGAGAGAGAGAGGCAGAGAGAAAAACAGGCAAACGGAGACACAGACAAACCAAAAAATACAAAGACACACAGACCAGCAAGACACACACAGAAATGCAGACACAAGCAGACAGACAGAATTAGACATACAGAAAGAGAGGCAGAGTGCATTTTCACACTCGTACACAACCCTTCACCTTTATTATCCTGTACTACATCTTTTGGCTTCAGATCCGTGTAGTTTATCACAGATACCGTCGTAAGAGCCAGCAAATCTACATGTTGAAGTTAATGTTCCTTTGTGTATTCCTACTTTTTTTTTTTTTTACGAGAGACTGACGTGAATAAAGAAAAAAGAAACACATCACCTTTCAATCCTGATTCAATATTAACTAACGAAGAGGAAGGAAGCTTACAAACCAATGCACAATTCAAGCACATCTCCATTCAAACAGGTGCTGAAGGAGGAAAATTCACTCACTCACTCACTCATACACCAACCCATCCATCCCGTTCCTCACTCATTCATTTATTCACTAACCCATCCATTCTTTCCCTAACTCACTGACTGACTCACTCATTCACTCGCCAGTCCATCCATCCCTTCCCTCACTCACTCATTCCCTCACTCACTCACTCACTCGCCAGTCCATCCATCCCTTCCCTCACTTAGTCACTCACTCACTCGCCAGTCCATCTATCCCTTCCCTCACTCACTCGTACACTCACTCACTCATTCACTATTCCATCCATACCTTCCCTTTCCGTTTACATAAAGAAGGCACAACCAACACGCGACTCTATCGCCAAGCTGAGCGCTATCGCCACCTCGCCTCTCACTCGCTCAATGTCGGGACAATAATGAAGGGAAAAAGCGTAAAGTGACGGAAATTGCAGAGGAAATTACACTCATAACTCAGAGTTCACGATACTCAGCCCCGCATCAGACACACACATACTCAGACGCACGCAGAGATAGGGAGGGGATAGCATGGATGTGAAAGGAAAGGATAAGCAGGTGCAGCTAGCTCGCTCAATCTCTCTCTCTCTCTCTCTCTCTCTCTCTCTCTGGGTAGAAAGAAGAACGTAAGCAGGATCGTGAACCAAAAGTGTACCGTGTTTTCTTTTTTTTCCATTATTCTTCTTCTCGAAGCGTTTTCAATAAGCGAATATTTTTGCACACGTGTGAAGGAGACTCTGTTTTATTTTGTCTTAAGCAAATTCCAGTTGTTTTACTTGCTTTTCCCAGAGAGAGAGAGAGAGAGAGAGAGAGAGAGAGAGAGAGGCGGGGGGGGAGACTTATGGAGCTTGGTAGTACGAGAAAGGAATATAAAAAATAAGTCATCAATATAAACGTAAGTTCAGAGTACTGCAGCTAGAGAGAGAGAGAGAGAGAGAGAGAGAGAGAGAGAGAGAGAGAGAGAGAGAGAGAGAGAGAGTACAGAACTACATAGTTACCAGATCGACGGAAGCAGACTAATGGACCATAAAACACATTGAAAGACCGATAAGTAGCCTCATAAATTGTCACTCCCAGTCTTGCTCTCTCTCTCCCGCCCCCCCCCTTTCTCTCTCTCTCTCTCTCTCTCTCTCTCTCTCTCTCTCTCTATGGCAGAAGGAGGGTCAAACTCCTGTTTTCCATCGCACTCAGTTGAATCTTTCCTGTCATATATTTGCACTCTCTCTCTCTCTCTCTCTCTCTCTCTCTCTCTCTCTCTCTCTCTCTCTCTCTCACGATTTCCTTATATAAGTACATCCGTGCGGTGGAAGACAAACACGCGAAGAAAAAGTGTCTATGTGTCCCCGGAGTCGTGGTGGTGGAGCGCGAGGTTGTAAGGCGACACCATAAGAATGCAGGAATCCACAAACCAGCAGTGTGATGAGGCGGCGGCGAGGCACCGCGTGGCATGGACGGCGGCAGTCGACAGGGAGCACGGAGACATACATGCCTGGCTGCCCTCGTCATTGTGATTTCCTAGTGGGACTGGTGGTGGTGGTGGTGGTGGTGGTGGTGGTTGTAGTAGTACTTGTAGTAGTAGTAGTAGTAGTAGTAGAAGTAGCAAGTAGTAGAAAGTAGTAGAAGTAGCAGGTAGTAAAAGTAGCAAGTAGTAAAAGTAGCAAGTAGTAGTAGTAGTAGTAGTAGTAGTAGTAGTAGTAGTAGTAGTAGTGGTAGTAGTAGTAGCATGAAGTATTAGTAGTAGCAGTAAATAATAGTAGTAGTAGCATCAAGTAGTAGTGTAGGATGACCAATGATAAACCGGGCAGGGCGTCTGAACTTGAATTCCCAAAGCGTTTCAAGCTGCAAGTGCCAGTCGGAATAATTTCCCCAGCAAACCACCTGGTGCTGACATGTGCCTCGTATCGTGAGCAGCTGACAACGAAACACAACACAAAATATTTCAAGGAACACACTACAAGTCACAGACAGCTATCATGAATCACACAGAATGAAAACAATTGACCCTGAACTTCATCAAAGACATTCACAAAACAAAGTAACTTAGGCGGTACATTCCGTCACTGGACACCCACATTGCATCCTAAACCTTCCCAGCTTGGAAGGACACCACAGGAACCTGGCGCACCCCGCACAACCCCTGGTAATTCACAATGTGTCGGGTCGCCGGCATTGCACCACCTACTCCCTGCACCGCAGCCACGTCACCACGTAAATCCTGCACAGTTATGCACCGTATGGAGGCAATCCACACATTTTCCCAGAACCATACCCACATCTAACAACACACATAATAATCACAGTCAAATAGAGAAATTTATAGTGCTTAACATACCTTCAAAGGCCAACACAGGGCCCAGGTGCACCCCACACAACCAACACCACCCTGGTGTTGACACAGCCCTGGTCACGTCACCACTGGCCACCCAGAACGCACTTGATAACACCTCACTTCCCTATATATACTAAGCCTCACCTAAGTAATATGCAAAAGGCACACAAAAATAAATATTCATAATATGACCTACAAATATACATACAAAAATGCATAAAACAAGAAAAACATGGCAATACACAGGACCGTCCCGAAACCCGGGCGAATACGAACAACCACGACTCCCGTCAGGTACTCAAGACATCGTGATTCATGACACAATACCCAATTATAAAACAAACGAATTTTCTCCTGAATGGTATATATATTTTTTTTTCCTAATAAATTAAAGGCACCCGTACATATTCAAGATTACATCATATTTTGTGTTAACTTCATACGCACTGATCATATCACTCTCTCATATCAAAACATATAATTTTTGTTCTGGTCTGCATTAAAACTCCGTTGTCAGTTTCTGAAGGTGTACATGATCCATACAGCAGACAATTCTTATCATATTCTCACATGCATGTGTGTATATACCATTACGGGGAAATATTAAGAAGAATCGTGCAGCCCTCTCTCCTATTTTTTTTTTTTTTTTTCGGTTCGTGTCCCCTACAGTGAAGGGAACCTGGTGGGAAGGCGGGGTTTTCGGTTCGTGTCCCCTACAGTGAAGGGAAGCTGGTGGGAAGGCGGGGTTTTCGGGTGTGGAAAGGTAATATAGAGCCAATTATCGCCTCTTACCACTAAAAATAAATAGGGAGCTGCACTACTGCTGCTGTTCATGTTGTTGTGATGGCCGCTGTGTTCTTGCTCTTGCTGCTACCATTCTAACTAAACTTAATTATACCTAATCTAACCTAACTAAACCGGTAAATATGAAATAGAGCAGCACCAGCAGCAGCAGCAGTAGTGCAGCTCCCTGTTTAGTTTTGGTGGTGAGAGGCGGTATTTGGCTCTATTTTAGCTTTTTCCACCCGAAACCCCGCTTTCCCTCCAGCTCCCCAACATTGTGAGGGGTGAGAGCACAAAAAAATAGGAAATAGGGCCGCACGACTCTTCTTAATATTTAGCCACATACGTACATGAGATGTCTTGTTGCAGCAATGTTAAAGAAATCGTAGGCACAAATACCTTAGCGGATCCAGTGGAGAACGTATAAGCTTACCCCAGTGACACACTCACTGTACAGGAGGGCAGCCAAACAGGAACTGCCGCTGGAAACTTGGAAAACCTCACTTTCATATGAAACAATCCATGAAACCTTGAACAAAGCCCCAAACAGATCGATACGCATACCTTCACTAACGGATTTCACACAACTTTCATCAAAGTAGCATGCAAGTATTTTTTTTTCACACTTAAAATTACATAAATCTCTCTGGAACTGTAGTGTTTTGTCTTCAGCTCATACTGCCTAGTAGCGACTCTGCCCGTCACACTGTCACTGGTGCGACTACAAAGGAGAGAAAATGACAGCTGGTCTCACACTCTCACACACACGCACACACACACGCATATCTGCTTCCTTCTGTGTGTGTGTGTGTGTGTGTGTGTGTGTGTGTAAGAGAGTTTGGCAGCCCTCTCCAAACTGATGGCGCTGCATACATCATGAAGTTGAGATAAAATAGAGGAGAGATGACAGGTATTGGCGTCAGTGCTGAGATGCTGGGAGGAAACACTCTAGCTGACAAACTGTTACTTCATGCACAGACAGTGATAGTGTCTGGCATGGAGGCGTACATTCCTCACTCATTTTCTTGTCCTAAACCTTCTAAACCTTGGTTAAACACAGCTTATTCTCGTGCTATACATGATAGAGAGGTGGCCCACAAAAGGTACTTAAGCCTTCCATCACCAGAATCTCATGCACTTTATATTTCTGCCCGGAACCATGCCAAGTATGTTCTCCAACTAGCCAAAAACTCCTTCATTAACAGAAAGTGTCAATTTTTTTTTAAGATCTAACTCCCCTCGTGATTTCTGGCATCTAGCCAAAATATCTCCAATACTTTCCTTCTTCTTCTTCCCCTCCTCTATTTCAACCAGATGGCACCACTGCTATCACATCTATTTCTAAAGCTGAACTCTTCGCTCAAACCTTTGATAAAAACTCTACCTTGAACGATTCTGGGCTTGTTCCTCCCTCTCCTCCAGCCTCTGACTACTTCATGCCACCTATTAAAATTCTTCGCAATGATGTTTTCCATGCCCTCGCTGACCTAAACCCTCGGAAGGCTTATGGACCTGATGGGGTCCCTCCTATTGTTCTCCGAAACTGTGCCTCCGTGCTTGCACCTTGCCTAGTCAAACTCTTTCAGCTCTGTCTGTCAACATCTACCTTTCCTTCTTGCTGGAAGTTTGCTTACATTCAACCTGTTCCTAAAAAGGGGGACCGTTCTAATCACTCAAACTACCGTCCTATTGCTTTAATTTCCTGCCTATCTAAAGTTTTTGAATCTATCATCAACAGGAAGATTCTTAAACATCTATCACTTCACAACCTTTTATCTGATCGCCAGTATGGGTTCCGTCAAGGCCGCTCTACTGGTGATCTTCTGGCTTTCCTTACTGAGTCTTGGTCATCCTCTTTTAGAGATTTTAGTGAAACTTTTGCTGTTGCCTTGGATATATCAAAAGCTTTTGGTAGAGTCTGGCACAAAGCTTTGATTTTCCAAACTACCCTCCTACGGCTTCTATCCTTCTCTCTGTAACTTCATCTCAAGTTTCCTTTCTGACCGTTCTATTGTTACTGTGGTAGACGGTCACTGTTCTTCTCCTAAATCTATTAACAGTGGTGTTCCTCAGGGTTCTGTCCTGTCACCCACTCTCTTCTTATTATTCATTAATGATCTTCTAAACCAAACTTCTTGTCCTATCCACTCCTACGCTGATGATACCACCCTGCACTTTTCCACGTCTTTTCATAGACGTCCAAGCCTTCAGGAGGTAAACATTTCACGCAAGGAAGCCACAGAACGCTTGACTTCTGATCTTTCTAACAAACATGGTATTGTTCAATGCCTCAAAAACTCAATTCCTCCATCTATCAACTCGACACAATCTTCCGGACAGATATCCCTTCTTCTTCAATGACACTCAACTGTCCCCCTCTTCTACACTGAGCATCCTCGGTCTGTCCTTTACTTATAATCTGAACTGGAAACTTCACATATCATCTCTAGCTAAAACAGCCTCTATGAAGTTAGGTGTTCTGAGACGTCTCCGCCAGTTTTTCTCACCCCCCCCCCAGCTGCTAACTCTGTACAAGGGCCTTATCCGTCCATGTATGGAGTATGCTTCACATGTCTGGGGGATTCCACTCATACTGCTCTTCTAGACAGGGTGGAATCACCGCCGCAATGTTGCATCTCTAGCTGTCTTCTACTGCTATTTTCATGCTAACTACTCTTCTGATCTTGCTAACTGCATGCCTCCCCTCCTTCCGCGGCCTCGCTGCACAAGACTTTGTTCTTTCTCTCACCCCTATTTTGTCCACCTCTCTAACGCAAGAGTTAACCAGTATTCTCAATCATTCATCCCTTTCTCTGGTAAACTTTGGAAGTCCCTGCCTGCTTCTGTGTTTCCACCTTCCTATGACTTGAATTCATTCAAGAGGGAGGTTTCAAGACACTTAGGGCCGTAGTTTTAGAAAATTTGAGGGCCCTTACATGAGAAATTCGTAGTTTTAAAATACCGATTCCTTTGATGAACCCTTACTTGCCACACTGTAAACCCTTAATATTATTGGAAATGTAAGGGTTAGTGACAAGGGTGGGGTAAGCATGCCTAACATGCTACCCTATAATGAAATAGCCGATAAAATCATATAATTATCTTACAGATATAATCAGAAACGAATTAGCAAGTATTTTACAGCCTCTTTCTTGCTATAGTAACCAACAATTTAACCGTGAGGCAATTTTAGTGACTTTTAGAAACAGTAAGGATACGATAAAGAAAAAGCGTCAACAAAGCCATACTCTGCTCTGCGGCGTGGTCTTCTCAGCTGACTGGTAAGTACCATCACTTATTAGTTCTTTTAACAGTAAATACAACTTAATATGATTTGTAATGGATACTAAGGAAAAAAAAGAAATAAAGTGGAGATAAAACAACTAATTTCGAGGTACTGATAACTAATTTATGTATCAAATGTGATGCATTTTCATTTCGAGATACTTTTCAATTCCGGGAACTTTATATATATATATATATATATATATATATATATATATATATATATATATATATATATATATATATATATATATATATATATATATATATATAAAGCAAACACATACTCGTACGTGACCACAATTCAATATCTCAAAAGAAATAAATAAATAAAAAGCATCATATTCCACCCAGATAAAAAATAGTCAATGCCTTGGAACCGTATTTATATAACAACTTAACCTAATGTAACTTAAGCGAACGTGAAATAGCTTTATTACCAAGTGAAATCAGCATATCGCCCTCCATATTCTCCAAGAATTTTTCAACCTGTCTAATGTTATGTTATGTGGTTTCTTATTGTCTGTCTTTATTCATTATAGATTTAACATGGAGAATGGTCATCAGTGGCTTCAGTTGCGAAATATGCGGAGGATGGAGGAGATGGTCAGAGTGAGGCTGAGAAGAGTGAGGCTAAGAAAAGTCATTCGGGATCGCAGCAATCCATTTGAAGACCTTGCTGAGGAAGAATTCCTCCAACGATTCAGACTGACCAAGGAGTGTGTGCTGAATCTGTTGCAAAACATCAGAGGACACCTTCCCATTGCTGCAGATGCAAGAGGTAGGTACCAGATGTGGAGTACATGTCATTGGTTTCCTGGTGGATGGGATCACTCTTCCAAGTTTGATATCAATGCAGTAGCTGGTACATATAAAATCCATTATTACTGGCAGAAGAGCCTGTCAAATGATATTCATTATTTTGTCAGGCCATACTTATCATTTACACACTTTTAACAATATACATTATTTAATAACACTACATGTAATATAGTAGAATATGCATATTCATTTTTTTTTATTTCATAAAAAATGGATGGTCCAGGATGCTTCTTTTTCTCTTCTGAGATACAGCATATATTCAAAGAATGTTTTGTGGTATACAGTTCAATAAAGTGCTATGGTGTTTAGTTTTATCTCAAAGCATAATGAACATAGAGAGACAGCTGTATTACATAATTGCCCTTTCATTTCCCATCAGGTTGCCCAATACCACAGCATCTGCAACTCCTTATAACACTGAGATGTTTGGCCACTGGTGGACACCAACTTACAATCAGTGACTGCTACCAAGTCTCTCAGACAAGTATTAGCAGGTGTATCAGGACAGTGACGCCCATTATTGCTCAGATGGCAAAGGACTATGTGAAGATGCCAACAGGTATGAATGCAATAAGAGTAATGGAAGGGTTTTTGGAGATTGCCAGAATGCCAGGAATTGTTGGTGCTATCGACTGCACAACCCACATTCACATTCTGCGACCAGCTTGTGAGAATCCAGAACTGTACCGCAATAGAAAAGGTATCTTCTCCCTTAACTGTCAAGCTGTATGTGGACCAGATTTAACTTTTTTTAATATTGTTGCGAGATGGTGGGGTAGTGCCCATGACAGCAACATTTTTAACAACAGTTTGTTACGGCATGAATTTGAGCAAGGCATGCACAAGGGTAAGTTGTTAGGGGACATGGGTTACCCTTGCCGTAGTTATCTGTTTACTCCACTAATGAATCCCAGCAACCAAAGTGAAACAGCGTATAATGAGGCACACATTAAAACAAGAAATAAAATAGAATGTGCATTTGGTGTCTTAAAAAGACGCTTTAGTTGCTTGGGCAAGCGTCTTTACACGGCTTTAGACACCACAAAAAAACATTATTGTAGCAGCAGTTGTGCTACATATTTTTGCAATTCAGAGTAATGTGCCTCTCCCAAATCATCATCTTGAATCAGACAATGCAGATTCGGATGATTCAAATGCAGATGATGATGGTGTTGACCCAGAAGCAGCCATTGCTAACAATAATGCAGCACAACAAGCTGAAAGGGCTAGATATATCAGAACATACTTCTGATAACACAGGATGGTTTAATTCTGCCACTCAAATATGGTATCTCCTCCATACTCTTGTATTAACCTCTTTCATTACTCCATCCATGTATCTGGTAAACACCCAAGCGGACAGACATCCTATCTCACACATGCCACACTACCAAATATTACACCAGGTATTCAAGAGCATTCCCTCTAAACTATATGTGTACATATAACTGATTATAAGTGTTATCCAAAATAGTATTCAAATATGTACGAATCTAAGGTATTTTTGCTATTTCTTTTTTTTATGTGAACTGTTACTCAGAAAAATGTACTTGTAATTCCCATTTCTTACCTTGATGAGTTTGATTTTACTTTGTATACAATATGACTATAAACACTTTGTTATGAAAATACACTAGTTATTATACAGTTATGGTAAATGACAACACTAAGTAAAAGATATTTTTCTCAAAAATATAATCACATATTTTATCACCATCGAATAGAGTAATCATATTTTACTGCAACAGAAAAGGAAAAATCAATTATATACTGTAGTTTTAGTGTGTGTGTGTGTGTGTGTGTGTGTGTGTGTGTGTGTGTAGTAATAAAACTTCAGTGGTTAACTGTATAGTAATTTATTATCCAATGTAAATAAATATACATATTGAGAAAAAAACAAGGTTTTAATGATCTTTACCTCTATTTATAAATCACAGTTATATATCACATGAATATATGTCTTATTGAAAAAATCCTTTAATGATCACATCACTAATGAAGCACAGAGATTATCTAAGTGTTTGTACTAAATTGTGGGTGTAAAAAAGGAGACTAGTTATTAATGGCCATTGCCCTTATATAGTAATTATATAATAAATCACAGTCCTATATCACATGAATACATGAATCCATGTACTATTTCAAAAAAAATATAATGATGATACCTCTCAAACAAAGCACTGAGATTACTATATATATATATATATATATATATATATATATATATATATATATATATATATATATATATATATATATATATATATATATATATATATATATATATATATATATCATAAGTGTTTGTACTAAACTGGGTGAGTAAAGAAACTTTGGATCTTGGTTTTACAGCAACACCGCAAAACAAATTTATGCCTGATCATTTCTAGAATTGTCCAAGAAATCTACAAATGCACCTGCAGCTGCACGCACATCTTCCAGTGTGTCTCCAACTCTTGAATGTATAGAAGACATAATTTTCATTGCTTGGCGTAGACAGTCCCCTTCCATCTTTTTATTTTCTAAGTTTTGTTTATGAATTTGCATCACTATTTCATGTTCTTCCTTTTGAAACTATGGCAACATTTCATAGGACTCTCTGCCAACACTGTCTTCCACTTGCCTTTTCTTTGCTTTAAACTTTTTCCCACTCACTTTTCCTCTCACACTGGAAGACTGTATTGGTGACAATTCACTTGGAAAGGTAACTGGTACCGATGCCAAAACAGAGGTGGAAGGAAGAGGTGTGCTACAAATTGAAGCTACTGTTGCAAATTGAAGCTACTGTACATCAACAGAGGTTGAAGGAAGTGGTGTACAGTGGTTGGAGGAGCTTGAGGATGACACTACAGTTCTATGAACATCCTTAGAAGTTAAAGGAAGAGGTGTGCCGTGGATGGCAGGACTGTAGAGCAAAGCTGCAGTTCCCGATGACTCAACAAAAGAGGTGCAAGCAGCAGGTGCACTATCATTTCCTCTGGCAGGCATGAGTGAAATAGGCACTGAGCATGCTGTGGATGGCTGTTCAGTCATGGCCATCGGCTCATCCAACTGCTCTCCCTTCTCATTAATAACAACGACAGTGACATCTGTGAACAAACAAATAACATTAATGAAAGTAACAGTATGGTTGTTTACAGTATAGTGTTTAAGTATATGAATGGATAGCCTCTTCCACTGAATGAGTAATATAGTTACAAGGTACATAATAATGTTCAACCCTCTCTAAGCAAGATGAACTTAAATTGGTTTCTGGTTGATACAGATTTGTTAAGGCCTTGACAGATCTATTATAAGCCAGAAATTTCTGCTTTATCTGGAATTTGTCAAGTCTGGGTGGGTCTTCTGTCAGACAGATTCCATGTAAACCAAAGTAGGTCCGTCATATCAGGGTATTTTCTGTGCATGCACACCATTTTTTCAAGGAAGCTCTTAAGGCAAGTTTACATGAAAACACCAATAGTTGGTCATGAATAGTTTACATGAAAACACCACAGAATAGTTGGTCTCTATGCTACAAAACAGTTTAGAGTCGTCTGAGTATGCTGCATGACCATGTGGTGAAGTATTTTGCTGGATTAAGCCAAACCAAAGAGTCCCATGATATTAATCAAGTATAGATGAAAACTGGGTTAAGAACAAGAAAATTATTGGAACCACTGCTCCAAAGTGATGAATAATTTGCAAAAATAAGGATGGCATCAGAAATATTTGCAAGTATGAATATACTAGAACTCAATATCACATTTAAGAACAGAAATGTGATATGTAAAACAGAAAATTTATTACTTAATGGAACCAACCTGTTGGCCATGTCACTATCATTGTGGTTTGGGTCCAGTTCTAGCTCGTCTGCGATGAGAGCAAGGATTTTCTCCAATACAGGGTCTGGCTTGACGACTGGACTTGGAGGACCACCTCCTGTTCAACACAGATTTTTCTTCTGGTCGCTGACAAACTTCTTGGCCCTGAAATTATTTCACATCATTAGGCATACAAAAGTTACATATTTTCATTTATTTTTCCTGCACTGCACAGTACAAGAAAGATACCATACCATAATTTCATACTGATAAATTATCATCTATAAAAGCTACATAAACAAAAATTAAAGAAATATTGTAGCCTAATTGCTGTTGTTCTTATGAAGAATGGTAAGAACTAATAAATTTCAGGATAAAACTATAGAATAACACTTCCTCTCTAATCATTAAAAAACAATGAAAGATTATAGAAACATTACTGGTCAGCATGTCTGTGATGTTTTAAAGTGGGGAACACTTGTTGTGAGGTTTGGTCACCTTTGGATAGGATGGGATAGGTTTGATTAGATTAGGTTAGGTTAGGTTAGGCTAGGCTAGGCTAGGTTAGGTTTGGTTAGATTAGGTTAGGTAAATAAGTCACAGACAAACCTAACCTAATTCAATCTGATATAACCTAATCTAAACTAAAATAAAGTAACCTAACCAAACTTATCCTGTCCTATATGGCTTATGTGAGGTTAGGTTAGGTTACTTAAGTTTAAATTAGATTAGGTAACACTCACAGACCAACCTAACCTAATTCAATGTTATGTAACCTCACAAGAGCTGTCCACAATCACAACATCACAGACATGTTATATTATAATTATATATTAGGTACTCTAGCTCCTTGCATGGTTCTTTCAGTGTTTGGAGAGGTGCTAATAGTATAGTTTCACAAAATAATCAAATGCATATTTCTAAGAAAACTTTAAATCATTCATGCAAAGTACTAGGGTAAAGGCAATTAAAGACTTAATATTCTGTCTGTCAGGAGAGGGTAGTTGAGATAAGGAAGCAACTGGAGGATTCAATTGAGATGGAGAAAGTGGAGTGACATTATATTATTTTTATATAGTGATTTTTACCTGTCTACAGAACAGTAGATTGAGGTTATTACCACACACATTTCATTTTTTTACCACACACATTTCCCTTGACTGACTTCTAAACCCTGCCCTTCTTAGAAACAATCTTAGATGGGTAGATTGTAAAATTCTTAATGTTTTACAAAGGTACTCATTAATAAACTACAATAAGAACCATTATTATTATGTACCAATTACCCAACAGAAATCCTCTTTACCGGTATGTGGTAACTAACAGTAACATTAATTTAACCTGATAACACTGACATTTAACTCATTTTTCATCTCCTAATTACTTTCTACCGTTGGAGTGTGGAAAAGTAAACTTGCTAAATACCAAACAACATTTTAAAACCAATATACTAACCTTGATCTCATGTTTTCCCAAATCTTCTTAATCTGTTTTACAGTCCTCTGCGTTCCCAGACCACTGGCAGCAAGAGATGGTGATCTCCTCCCATACTCTTGCCTTGACCGGTATAATGCGGGCGTCGGTGGCTTTGCTGAAGAGAACAGCTCTTCTTTCATTGATAAGTCTAATAGAACTATCCTCTCCTCTTCTCCCATGTGCTGCATTCGTTCACTTCGCTGCATTTTTGCAAGAGAACATAAAGTTCATTCGTCTGCAGCAGGTTGGAAGGTGTTCGATTTGTCACTGCGACTTGGCTATGTAACATGTTCATATAATATTCAAACAACCTACTATTTTATGTGTACATGATACTATATCACATATTTTTTGCTAGTATATATGTTTTGATGAAAAAATTAGCTGAAAATTCTCCGTAATAAACAATAAAAAATTAACAAGTCGACGTATCCGAACACAACCAAACTTTCAGAAATGCCACTCTATGTGCATACATAAACAGAGCGACCACACTACCTTTCAAGGGCTGCCAACGGTGAAAGTAAGGGAGCGGGTGGTTGAGTGAGTGTTTAACACTAAGGCAAATTTGACTTCACTCACGTTAGGATTAGTGAGAGAGCGAGGGTTGAGGGGCCATTTCAGTGTTGTTTTAAACTATGGGTGTAAGGCGGCTGAGAGTTACAGATCCAGTGTCTCAGTTCGGAGGTTCATTGTTTCGAGTATTCTTCACGCAGCTGAGCCAAATATCCACGGTCTCACAGTGCGGAAAATATCTATCGCACTCTTTAGTGTGTAGGAGGATACGTGAATTAAGGATGAGATGTAATATCAGATCTCCAGGGGACGTATTTATATTCAATGGTCTTTATTGTCACGTGAGACTAACCCGCGCTGATTCGAGTCATACATTGAAGCGTTGCGTTGCCAGATTCGCCACGGAACATTAATCCAAGACGTGTGTGTGTGTGTGTGTGTGTGTGTGTGACGGGGGAGAGAGAGAGAGAGAGAGAGAGAGAACTGCATGATTTCTATTCGAATTTTTTCTTTATCTTTTATCTATTTTTTTTATCTATTATTTATCTATTTATTTATTCTTTGGGTGGGTATACACTCAGTGCCACCACCACCATCGCAATTTGTGGCGGTGTGTTTCAGTCACTGTCATCATAAGCATCATAATTCTCCTCACCTTTCTTTTCCTCTTCCTCCTCTTCTTCCTCCTCGTTCTCCTTTTCCTCCTTCATCATCATCATATTATCTTCCTCTTCCGCCTCATCATTAGAAATTTGTTCCTCTTCCTCCTCTTTCTCCTCCTCCTCTCTCTCTCTCATCTCCTCCTCACCATCATCATCACCATCATCATAATCTCCATCTTTCTCATCACAATCACCACAGCCTTCACCTTCTCCTCCTCATCACCACCACCACCATCATAATCTATTTCTGATAATACTGCAATACGAATGTCTTCCAATCATCCTATCCGCATCATCATTTCTGTCTAT